>NC_142520.1:47257377-47422377 GCF_964205215.1 Stylophora pistillata | reverse complement strand
GTATAACTACAAAATGGAGAATGAGGGATTTTCAACACACACAAACCCGAAAACGTGAAAGATGTGAAAAACATCCAATTTTTTAGTCCAGTTTAGTTTGTCTGCCGACGGTACTTTTCTAAATTTAATTAGTTAAACAATTGACCACCAATTGATGTAACTATCTTGAAGCCTGGGATACACAACACATTTTGTATGAAGACTGTAGACAAGGAATGAATTCGTGGATCATCTAGCGCTAAATTTGAACTATACAACAATTATTAGACAAGAGATATTTGATAGAAACCGACATTTCGGTGCATCTTGCGCCATTGTCAAGGTTACATGATTAATGATAAAATGCGGTTTGGGAAGAGGCTAAGTTAAGTGCATCTTGTGCCATTGTCAAGGTTACATAATTGATGATAAAATGCGTTTTGTGAAGAGGCTAAGTTGAAGGAAATTTGCATAAAATACCGCCAAGCTAATTACATGAATAATTTAGCGCGAAGAGAAATCGACTGTACATTCAATGCTGGTTTAAGATCTTGAATACACAGCATTTCATTGACAAGGCAGTCAAACTTATTCGTGCAATTCTTGATTAAATTGAAGCGCTCTTGACAAATGCACCCTTAGACGAGACAATTGACATCTTGGCACGCAAAGCTTTCGAGAACAACTTGTTCAACGACACTTTATGATCTAAACTTGACCAGTAGTGACCTCGTTGATCTTCTACACGTTGCTACAAAGGGGCAGCTGTTTCAGTTGGACGGAGCCCTATACGAACAGACCGATGGAGTAGCTATGGGGTCTCCCCTTGGACCCCTTTTGGCTAATGTATTCATGTGCGCTATTGAAGGGTCCCTAAGAAATAAAACAAAACTCCCAGAATTTTACCGCCGCTAAGTAGATGGCACTCTAGTCAGGATGCCAGATCGGGCAGTAGCAATAGAATTTTTGGATACCCTGACCCACGCCCATAGCGCCTTTAGCTTCACTATGGAGTTGGAAAAAAATGGGATGCTCCCTTTCCTTGGGGTGCAGCTTTTGAATTGCGCGCCATGTGTCGAAAAAAAGGTTTACTTTCAGCCGACAAACACCGGGCTAATTCTGCACTATCATAAACATGTGGACAGCCGCTACAAGTATGGTTTGCTCGTCACCATTCTTGATCGCGTGCACCGGCTTTCGTCATCTTGGGCGCATTTCTCAGAAGAGTGTGAACGTTTGAGAGAAGTTTTCTGTAAGCTGAGGTATCCGATTCACCTTATTGATTCCGTTAACGACAGGTTTATTACCTTGAGAGTCGCAGTGGACCATCCTAAACGGCATACCGATGACGCTATCCGGATAGTTATCCCCTATAGAGATCAGGATGCTGCAGACTGCCAAACGAAAACTTAGAGATCTTAGCAACAAAGTGCAAAAGACGATTCAACCCGTGTTTATTAACCGCAAGCTTAAACAAGATCTAAGCCTGCGTGAGCCTAAGCCTAAAATTATAACCCAGCGATGCGTTGTTTATTTATTCAAGTGTGCGATGCAGGTTATGTCGGGTACACAAAGGGCCACCTTCACACGCGCGTTGAGGGACACCGTCAAAAGGCGTCATCTATTTACAGGCATTATTCCAAAGAACATAACACTGCTGTTGCGAACAATTTCACAGAGCGCTTCAATGTATTCAAGTATTGTACGAACAAGTCTGACTGCCTTGTTACTGAAATACTGTCTATTCAAGATCTTAAACCAGCATTGAATGTACAGTCAGAATCTCTTTGTGCTAAAGTTTTCATGTAATTAGCCTGGCACTCTTTTATGCAAATTCGCCTTAACTTAGCCTCTTCACAAACCGCATTTTATCATTAATCATAATGGCGCAAGATGGACCGAAGCGTCGGTATTCCCGACGCTCATATTTCTTGTCTAATGTATTTCCAAATCGTTTCTTAAAACAATTATTCGATACCAAAGTAAGTAGGTGAGTACGCCAGTCATGAGAAGCACTACATGAGGCAATTGCTGGTGCTGCTCTCACCGTATGTATCAGAAAGTGGTAAAAGATCTGGCGGTAATGGATTATTAGGCTGATAAGAACGATCTTTGATGCAAGATACGGTCAGATGTCGCGTGCTCGTTATCATAATTATGCTATTTTCAGCCGTCAATTTTCCTTTAGTGTCCAAATGTATTAAAGACACTGAAATACTTTGCACTGAGGTTCCATGGAAGTATTGACACAACGACTTCATAGTTATTTATTAGTTGCTTTTTTTATATATTTCCTTATGTATGGTTTTGACAGTGAAGAGACTACGCGTTTAGATGTCATTCTTATCGTAACTGTTGCATTCAGCATGTAATTTACACGTTTCTGACAATTTCTTAATAGATACCTAAACAACAACAAGCTGAAGGACTTGCCCCAAGGCATCTTCAGCGATTATACCCAGCTGGAATGGCTGTAAGCCAAGACTCTTTTTTATCAATCTAATAGTTAACCAAAAAATCCATCTTCGACACTTTTTTAATGATCTTCGATAGGAATGTGAAGTAGTCCTCTCCAAGTAATCTACGATAGCAATACCTAGCCTTTTTAGCTTCCAAAAGTCATGATCAACTCTCCCCAACCTTTACATGAACACCTTAAATATACCTGAATTGATTACTTCAGTCACTGTCCGTGACATTGATTGATGTGTGATCGTGTTGTCTGATCATCCGGGTGAGGGTAGTCCTGATAAGGACTGTTATAACACGATGACTTCCGCTGGAATCATTGAAACGTTGGACACTGGTTCCGAAAACAATCCTTCGTACAGCTATTCTTACCTGGACAAGCAAAGTGTACGGTAATATCTTTTTACACGAACTTGGTCAGGTGGAGCAAAATTACAACGGGCAAAACTTCCAGTTACCTCGACTATATCACCAATGATGCTTTGGTGTCACTGCGCGTGGAAGAGAAAACAAATTTCCGGAATCACCTTTAATTTTACTGCAAGAAAATTCGAACCCTCCCTCCCCTTCCCTCCTCCTTGGATATTAACCTAATACCCTTCCCTCCTTCAAGCTCTGAGTTTAAATAGAGCTCCCCAATAAGAGAATTGTTACACAGCCTCCAAAGGTAAAAGGCCTCAGCCTACAGTCAGTTCTGATTAAGCACAAAATAGGTTAGATTTATAGCTAGCTTAAGATTTAAAAAGTTGGACTGTGACGCCATGTTTTATGACGTCATGTAGACAACACTCATACAGGAAAATTTTTAATTGCAGATGTCTTTTTGTGCTAGTATGCATGCGTATGCCCGTCTATCGCATCCTATTTAAGTTGAGATTTTTAACACTTAGTAGTCATCCATTTGGAAGAATATGTTTTGCAACCACGTGCACCAGAATAAGTTATATATTTGTCTCGGCATCTTACCTTGCCCCTCCCTGATATCATCGTCACCTGGCTTATGATGAGGACCACGTTCAATGACAGTGTGTAATGTCAACCCCTATGTATTGCAGCAATGAGTGATGGGAGAAGGGAGAAAAGGCAAGTGTAAAGCATTCGGCTGGTTTTCAGCGCTTTACACATACGCACACAAACACAAGTATCAGTTGTTTTTGTCCCAGATTAAAGTTCGCAATCCTATGTTAGCTCTCCATATATGACGTACGAAATTTTCGAGCAAACACAGTTCCTGCACTATCTTTAAAAGCACAATTGAATCAATACCTTTTTATATTACTTTTGTTAGGGCGTTAAACAATAACCAGTTGAAGAAATTACCATCAGGCATTTTCAGTAACAATACCCAGCTGTTGTGGCTGTAAGTTCAGAGTCTGTTTTATTTGTGTAAGAAACGCGCCAAATCCATCGCGCATTGGTAAGACTACCAGCAAATATGAGCAGCAATGTCTTAGGTCCAAATGAAATCAGTCACAAAGTAGGAATGTTCTGTTTACGTGGACAGGGATTTTTTTTTCCTTGCAAGTACAATGGTGAAAGCGAGAGGAAGTAGGGTGGCGGGGGCGGAGAGGGAGCGAAGGTCGAAGCTAGGTCACATGTTAATCAGAGTAAATGAGTAAGATGGTTAACCTGTGACTTTTATGTTGGAACTTACCAGGTATACCAGGCACTGTGTATTATCTTTTTGCCTTTAATGTTTGTGCCGTTACGAATGAACCCGCTGTTGAAAATCTTAGACAAAAGTAAAAGGAGATTGTGTGCAATTGTTCCAAACATTTTCCTATACCAACTTTCTTGATAGCTTACCCTCCCCTCCTCCCTTCAAACAGTATGGCCTTTCTTTTAGTAAGGACTGCACTAAATGACCATGTGTTTATTTCTTACACAAACATTATGCTAATAAATCCAGGACAACACTGTCAGTTGACAGACTGTCCTCAAGAAGGAGATATGATCATCCCTGAACTCAAACGAAAAACAAAAGGACCATTAGGAATAATGAGGAAATCGATAGCTGGCAGAAACAATGACGCCATGACGATCTAAGACAAAAAGTCACAAAAACAACGGCCATACACTTGGACAAAGCCAACGTGCACTCGACTTCTGTTTTGATAAATGTAAAGCACATATATCGAGGTTTACTGTAATATTTTTCTTTTTTCCAAAAAAAAAAGATCGTACTTACATCAAATTTACATAATAGTGATGAAACTTTTATCATGATAGTTGCTAACATCTTAACATATGTTATATGCTTCAATTTCATCATAGTATATTTTTAATAATTATTATTAAAACTTAGTAGTCACCCATTTTGAAGAATATGTTTTGCAACCACGTGCACCAGAATAAGTTATATATTTGTCTCGGCATCTTACCCTCCCCCTCTCTGATATCATCATCGCCTGGCTTATGATGAGGACCACGTTCAATGACAGTGTGGTATGTCAAGGCCTATATGTATTGCAGCAATGAGTAATGGGAGAAGGGAGAAAAGGCATGTGTAAAGCATTCAGCTGCTTTTCAGCGCTTTACACATACACACACAAAAACAAGTCTCAATTGTTTTTGTCCCAGATTAAAGTTCGTAATCCTATGTTAGCTCTCCATATATGACGTACGACATTTTCGAGCAAACACAGTTCCTACACTATCTTGAAAAGCACAAGTGAATCAATACCCCTTTATATTACTTTTGGTAGGTGGTTAAACAATAACCAGTTGAAGAAATTACCATCAGGCATTTTCAGTAACAATACCCAGCTGTTGGGGCTGTAAGTTCAGAGTTTGTGTTGTTTGTGTAAGAAACGCGTCAAATCCATCGCGCATTGGTAAGACTACTAGCAAATATGAGCAGCGATGTGTTAGGTCCAAATGAAATCAGTCACGAAGTAGGAATGTTCTGTTTACGCGGGCAGGGATTTTATTTTTCGTTGCAAGTACAATGGCGAAAGCGAGAGGAAGGAGGGAGAGGGGGAGAGAGGGAGCGAAGGTCGAAGCTAGGTCACATGTTAATCAGAGTAAATGAGTAAGATGGTTAACCTGTGACTTTTATGTTGGAACTTACCAGGTATACCAGGCACTGTGGCTTATCTTTTTGCCTTTGATATTTGTGCCGTTACGAATGAACCCGCTGTTGAAAATCTTAGACAAAAGTAAAGGGAGATTGTGTGCAATTGTTCCAAAACTTTTTCTTTACCAGCTTTCTTGATAGCTTACCCTCCCCTCCTCTCTTCAAACAATATGGCCTTTCCTTTAGTAAGGACTGCACTAAATGACCATGTGTTTATTTCTTACACAAACATTATGCTAATAAATCCAGGACGACATTGTCAGTTGACAGACTGTCCTCAAGAAGGAGATATGATCATCCCTGAACTCAAACGAAAAACAAAAGGACCATTAGGAATAATGAGGAAATCGATAGCTGGCAGAAACAAGAACGCCATGACAACCTAAGACAAAAAGTTACAAAAACAACGGCCATATACTCGGACTAAGCCAACGTGCACTCGACTTCTGTTTTGATAAATGTAAAGCACATATATCGAGGTTTACTGTAATATTTTTCTTTTTTCCAAAAAAAAAAAAGATCGCACTTACATCAAATTTACATAATAGTGATGAAACTTTTATCATGATAGTTGCTAACATCGTAACATACGTTATATTCTTCAATTTTATCATAGTATATTTTTAATAATTATTATTAACACTTAGTAGTCACCCATTTTGAAGAATATGTTTTGCAACCACGTGCACCAGAATAAGTTATATTTGTCTCAGCATCTTACCCTCCCCCTCCTGATATCATCATCGCCTGGCTTATGATGAGGACCTCGTTCAACTACAGTGTGTAATGAACGCTTTCCAAAATATTTTGCGTTTTTCCAAAATAGCATTTTCCAACAAAAATGGGCTTCTTAAGGGTAATTGAGAGCTAGTTTCCGCAAAAACTGCCTTTTTCTATCGACCTAATAAAATTAAGGCACAAAAGTCGTAGCATTTTTATGAAAACACACGGAATCCATGAGTTTTTGAGGAAGGACGTTTATTGCAAAACCTACGGATACTGAGAAGGTGGCTTAGAAAAAAAATGCAAAGTTTGGGTTTCATTGCGGACTGTTAAGTTTACACGAATTATACTGACAAAATTTCTCCTTATTTCACTGACATAAAAAAAACCCCTCAATTGTATACATATAAGTCGGATGGACAATCATAGGAGCTTCTGTATCCTTTATTTTATAAGAAATGTTTCTGAAGGAAGAAAAACGCAACTATTCAGAGGCATGTCTGCCACTGTTACAACACAGACAGTAGAAAATGAGATTACACAACTTACTTAACAGGATAACTAGCCATTTAAATAAAAAAAATAATTAATGTATTTCTCAAATTGCTTTCTTAAAATGTTCCAAGCTGCAAAAATTCTGCAGCCCAAGATGACCCATGCTGCAGAAATTCTAGTCCCAGATGCCCCATGCCACAGAAATTCTGCAGCCTGAAACACCCTTCGCAGCAGAAATTCTGCAGCCCTAGGTGTACCATGCTGCAGAAATTCTACAGTCCCAGATGCCCCATGCCACAGAAATTCTGCAGCCTGAAATACCCCACACTGCAGAAATTCTGCAGCCCTAGATGTCCCATGCTGCAGAAATTCTGCAGTCCCAGATGCCCCACGCCGCAAAAATTCTGCAGCCTGAAATACCCTGCGCCGCAGAAATTCTGCAGCCCAAGATGTTCCATGCAGCAGAAATTCTTCTGCCCAAGGTGTTCCATGCTGCAGAAATTCTGCTGCCCAAGATGTTCCATGCTGCAGAAATTCAGTCAATTGTGCAAAAGAAAAGACTACACAGAGTGTTAAGTTGGGCAACCCTATGGTATTGTGTAGCATAGTGGTGGATTTTACAAAAATAATTATTCGATTTTTCTCCCTTAAAAATTCCAGGTCTTTTTAATTGGCCCCTTTTTTTTAATTTTTATTTTTTTCAAGCTAACTAATGAAATTTTGAGTATAGAGAGGGACTATGAACCCTTCCCCAAATGGCAGCCACAAAATTAAGGGGTCCATTCATAACATTTCCAGATTTGAACATCATAAATTGTCAGTATTTCATGCTTAAATACTGTGGAGATTCCCACATTTTAATTTAACAGCTTCACAGGAGGGTAGAAACCCTTGTCTGTAAGCTTGCTAGTTCGCATTGTGATGCATTGCTTAGCCACACTGCATTTCGGCCTTCCTTTAAGGCTGCCACCGTAGCATATCCTGTTTTGCTGCAAACATCCACTAGTGTCCCCTTCCCTTGACAGCTTCTTCACAAGCCAAGTGTAGGCTCCAACAGGTAGTGGTTTCATACTGCTACACTGTGAGGCCACAGGTTCTACAAATATCAATTTTTGTTGTCTGTAAGAGAGCAATGTCTTGGGGTTATTTACCTTGACGCTGACCAGTGTCCCACCACAAATGTGTTTAGACAGTCCTTCAAATATGGCCCTAAAACATAAAATGCATCAGCGTAAGAGTAGAGTGTTTCTGTGCCTTCAAGTATTAAGGTATCTCGTACTAGTTTCCTTGCGCGGGGAACAGATAACTCTTGCGTCACGCGCGAGAGAAACGTGCGAAAGAAGCGCGAGATTAAAAGACGAAAATTTAAAACAAAGATTGCGGCCCGAGGAATTCTTTCTAATTACGCGAGAAGTTTACCTAAGAGCTTGTATTTGATGTGTTGAGCAGCCACTGTAAATACAGGAGATAGAAACTAAGATAAAGAAGACGATTTTCGGAGAAGTAAAGGTTGCTTCACTTCACATTTAAAAGAAATATTCAACCGATATGAAATCTTGCGACAGCGAAAAAAGAAGAACTCAAGTGAAGGATAATCTACCTGAAGTGGAAGAAGACTTTGAAACTTCAAGGAAAATAATATGATATAGGCAGAAGTCGTGTGTAGGATTTTTAAGATGAGCCCGGGAGACTGTCTTTGACAGCTGTTTAATGATTTTCTTAGCAGTAAACGTCTGTAAACATCAGATCGTAGGCGCGCGCGTGAGCATACGCAATTGTCAGCGGTAGCTATAACAGATCATGAGCAAATGTCGATCTTATAGAATCAGATTTTCACACATGCGAGAAAGCGCGTGGAAACTGCTTAACTCACGAAAGCTAGTGCATGAAAACAAGTCCGGTGACCCCTTCTTTTTATTGTTCCAATATGATAATAACGTCAAAAGGAATCATCACAAAAAAAAAACTAGAAAATTCTACGGAAGTAAATTTGCGAAGTGTGAAAATTGCCTTTTTCTAGATTTTCTGAAACAGTCCATTTTACAGTTGTGTGCTTGGCTGCCAAGCCTTTGAATGGGAGTGAGGCTAGAGATGACCTTGTTATGATACAAACCTTGCTGCCTTTCAAATGTAAATCACTTTGTTATCATACTAAGTAGATACAGGTCTCTATCACAACAAGGTCATCTTTAGCCTCACTCTGAATCAAAGGCTTGGCAACTAAGTACACAACTGTAAAATGGCCTATTCCGCTCCATAGAATTTTTTAAAAATCTTTGTGCATTTTCCTTTTCAAGTGCCAAAAGAAATCACTGAAAAAATCATGGGGTCACCGGGTTAGTTTTCAAATTATTTAAGCCACAAGCTAAAAAATGCGCCTGAATAAGCCTATGAAAGCATTGCCATGTGTAGCGGCCGACACAAGCGAAGCAAAATTTCGACGACAAGTATGAGTTTCGCAAATGAAGACACACTATGAAGCTAGGATATATTTTACGGACAAGCCTTGAATCGTTTATTTAACGTAGTCGTGGTATCCAAGTACTTATCGTAAACTGAAATATGAATTTATAAGGAAGAAGCTAAGCTAAATGCGAATAGACAAACCAACATTCCAAACATTCCGATATAAAGGCAAGATGCAAAGCTAGCTAAAAACTCAAACAAACACAAAAAAAACTATATATAAGCTCAAGGAAAGGAATATTAGCACTTACATAACAGTCCCGCTAGTAAGAATCGAACCAAAACGAACTTCAATATAAGTTGGGGATTCGGAAGCGAAACGGGAAATCCAAACAGACACTTACTCTAACACAGAAAACTGTAGTCTTACGGCAAACGACAACAACCAAACGATAAACAAAAAAAACTTCAACTATTCTTCTCTAAAAATCGCACACGTCCACATTAAAAAAGGGTCCGCGTGATTTGCTTACGAGATTGCTTCGTAACCTCAAAGCACGCGCACGCGAGTCGCGCGCGCACAAGTTTGTTAACGTCTTCTTAACAGCAGGCAAAACCGTGGCAGCTGTTACACCATGGAAACTGCTAGTGACGAAATGACACCTCCTTTTGGATAACCAATGATTATATAATTCAACCCCGCAAAAGTGTTCAACTGGCCTATGTCAGTCTTTCTGTTGTATTTTTTCAAAGTTACAAACCATCAAAAAGATGAAAACCGGTACGAGCCACCTTAAGAGCCACTGACCACAAATATCGAGAATCCGCTGACAGTTGCAAAGTTTCGGGATTCATTTTATTTTTTCTAAAGGACCCTTTTAATGAACCTTTTTTTGAAAATGATATCAAAAAGTTCTATTGCTTTTTTTTCTCCCAAAAATCGAAAAGTTCGAAATACACCTAAATGGCTGTTGTCCCCCCATTAAAGCTATGAAAAAGTATGCAACTTCGTACGCTACAGAGCGATGCAATCCTGCTTTTAAATTTTGTGCGCTAGCAGATGGTTTGTTCATCTCTTGAAAAATATTAATTTCTTTTCATTTTCTTACGTTTAAATCTGAATAGTGACCCGTTGAAATAAAGTACTTCGCTGCTCTTTTGCGGAGGTAAAATAAAGGTCAACTTCAGTGGCCTATGAACAGGTTTGCCACATATACTTACACATCATAACGTACATCAACTTAAAGCTTTATCCTTGTATTTTAATTCTTCCAATTCTCTATCTTGGCCCACCATAAGCGGCGCGTCTAGGTTTACAAGAGTTTGGGCTATTTTGTCAAAAATGCAATGTGAGCAGCTGTCCCGACCCATTTGAAGGCCATTAAAAGGTTTTGTACGATATATTTACAATCATCTTAAAGCTTTGTCCTTTTAGTTCAATTCCTCTAAGTTTCTTTCTTGGTCCCCTATAGGTGGCATGTCCAGCTTTAAAAGAGTTTGGGCTAAAAAATGATAACAAATGTAACGCTATCCGTTGAACACTGTCACGCCAGAGTTCAAGGCAAATCTTTCAACTTAGCCAGGAATGTACCAAATACATAATCTCTTGCACGACAGCCGTTCAATAGGTCGCATTACATTTTTTGTCATTCTAGCCCTAACTCTTTTCAAGCTGGACGCGCCGCCTATGGCGGGCCAAGAAAGAAACTAAGAGGACTTAAACTACAAGGATAAAGCTTAAAGAGAATATATATTTTGATTTGTAACTATATGATACAAGACCTTTTTAAAGGACTTTAAATGGGTCGTGACAGCTGTTCAGCGGTTCGCATTGCATTTTCGACAAAATAGCCCAAACTCTTGAAAACCTGGAAGTGCCGCTTATAGCGGGCCAAGATAGAGAATTGGAGGAATTAAAATACAAGGATAAAGCTTTACGATGATGTACATTATGATTTGTAAATATAGATGGCAGACCTGTTCGTAGGTTTATTTTACCTCCGCGAAAGAGATGAAATGTACTTTATTTCAACGGGTTACTATTCAGACTTAAACGTAAAAAATAAAAACAAAATAATATTTTCTAAGAGATAAAAGGACCATCTGTTAGTACACAAAATTTAAAAGCGGAATCGCATTGCGCTGTAGCGTATGAAATTGCCAAAGTTGCTTAGTTTTTCATTGCTTTATGGGGAGGACAACGGCCATTTAAGGGTATTTCAAACTTTTCAATTTTTTGGAGAAAAAAAGTGCGATAGAACTATTTGATATAATTTTCGAAAAAGCTTCATCAAAAGGGTCCTTTAGAAAAAATAAAACGAGTTACGAAATTTTGCAACGGTCGGCGGATTCTCAATATTTATGGTCAGTGGCTCTTAATAACTAAGCTGTCCCTATTATTATACAAAACTGTGTATATTGAACTTAACACGGTAGATAACATAGAAGATTGACGATGTTTAAGATAATATGATGATCTTGTCAAAAAAACTCATGGTGTTAAAATTCACTAGGTTTTAATGGGTTGCAGCAAATCATGACCCATGAGTATCCTGTGAATATGTAAAAAAGTTCATTGACCATGAAAATTTTCCCTGAGTTTTCAGGGGGTTCTTGGGAATATGCAAGCACCATGAAAATTCCTTGAAAACACCATTAATTTGGAATAAAAAAATTCTCCACTTTACTTGCACCAAAGACTATACTACAGTGTATATATAGCTGTATGCTGGCAATACAATAAAACTCTTGTGTGCTAAAATTCGAATGTAAGCTGTCAAGCAGCATTTTCATGTTATACTGTTTGTTTTTGTTGATTCTGCAAATTGAAATTCAAAGATTTCTACTCAATTTTGACTTAACACTCTTGGGAGTGAAGGGCTCAACTGTAGTTGAATAATTGATTTTTTGAATTAAAATCTTGCTGTAACTGTAAGAATAAATTGTGATGAAGTTATCCTCAACTGCAGACTAAGCAGCTGTTTATCTTTTTTTTGTTGGGCTCGCAGCATGTCAAACGTGATTAAAATAATCCTGAAATCTTCAGCTTATTGATAGATTTATTTCATTGTAAAGCGTAAGCTTAAAAAAAAATGGCATGCAAGTGACCGAAAGGATTCTCAGTTTTGGTCACGTACCGAATATCGCAGTTTGAACTCACCACAAACTTTCAAAATCATACCTTTATAAATGGCCGCTCGACCCTTGTACCGGCCAGTCGATATGTGAACAGTTGTCCCTTCTTTTAACTCCACGGCGCCAACGACTTGCTTTTCATTTATACCATTCACGACGTTCTCGTTTTTCCATTGAACAACGGTAAAACCCATCTTTAGAGATGCTATGTTAAGCAAATCAGTCGAGAAAAGAAATAGCTTAACACACGAGCGATCAACCGGTGAAGAGTACATTCAGAGACGAGCGCGAAATGGATATTTTTTTGTGTTTCCGATCACGGGCATGATCACATGGATACTTTTGGAATTGTCATTGGCTTGTAAAGAGAATCCGCTGGCTTGCCTGATTGCAGTCTCAAGTAGTCTCCCTCGCAGCCGTTTTTTTTGGATGTCACGCAACGCTCCCCCAAAAGAAGATCTTTTGGGGAGCGTTGCGTGACATCTCGAGAGGACCACGCGAAATTTTTGCTGATTCCTCTGATCTGTACTCTGCTGTTGGATGATGGATTAATCTTGGATCCATGTTTTGAAGATGATATAAATAATTATGTGAACTCACTCTATGTAGAAATAATCGAAAAGAATCGAACGTACTACAAATGAACGGTTTGTGGCCAAAAGTTGTCAAGGAAACAAAGAATTGAAACCCCGACTCGAGTTGTGTTCACGGCAAAGGTGAGAAATAACAGAAGCCAATCAGAACTTTGAATGCGACTGCAAACGTGTTTTACCCTCATTATTACAAAAGATGGATACCACCTTAGGAAGTATGAGAGAAACCAAGGTGATCAGTGTACCAGAACCCAAATCAACGAAGGTTGACCGTAACAAGCGTTAAGCAACACGTTCCAACATGGCCATCTCGCGCCCGATTCCTTAGTCTCTCCCTTCCAGTGAACTAGCAGTGGTGCCAATAGAGTCAAGTGCGTCTCATAACGAACAAACATTTGTACAAGAGAAGAAAGCGACTATGGTGAGTTGGAATTCTAACCTACAAGTGGATGTGCATATTCCGAAGCGTTCCCATGTTTATGATTATGTTTGTATTTCGCTCATTTGGCTATTATCAACTTCCCTATGACTGCAATGTGACCATGACAGTTCTTTTGGATGTTCTTGTGAGATGGGCTGCAGACTATGACCTAACTCCTCTACTATATCTACAGTTTGACAACTGTGTTGGAGAAAACAAGAACCGGTTCATGTTTGGTCTACTAGCACTCCTTGTTGAAGAGGATATTTTTGTGGTTTGTGGAGCTTAGAACTCCTACATTGCACAGAGTAGACTCTTGAACTCTTTCATGATAATCTTATTTTTATTAAAGTGCTGCAATAAGCTAAGTTCCCTGCTAGCAGAGTTCACTTTTTCCTTTGTGGCTTTTAGATGGGCAAAAGGATAAAAGAATAACTTTATCAGTTTTAAGTGACATTAAATCCAAAGCAGCCTTAATTTACAAAGCAATAACACAAAGAGTTGATCAATCAACAGAGTCAGTAATGTAGTAAGAGCTGCAGTTTGTTTGTGAACTGCACATCAGAGTAAACTTTCTCCCAGTGGGTCATACTCATGAGGATATTGATGCTTTTTTTGGTGTTTATTCGAAGCACTTGGATAAGCTGAATTTTTATACAGTTCCAGGTAATAAACAATGACAAGAGATATCATAACGTTACATGTAGGTTAGTGCTTTTGTTAATTATTGTTTTATTATTGCAATCTTGATGTGCCAGTTTTTTAGGTTAAATGCAGCCATAGTTAAGCAGAGAAAAAACATTGGGCCTGATGCCACTCATTTATATTCACTTATATTTGCCTTGATAAATGAATTAGAATTTAAGAGGGGCATCAATCTGTCAGCACACTCTTATTTCAAAAGTAGAGGGTGTGTGAGATAAGGAGGGCATATAGAGAAAAACTTACAAGCTATACTGTGCATGTGTTAGCAGTGCAATGTAATTCTAAATTTCATCAACTTGAATTCTCCCCATGGTACAGAATTACTCAAGGCACTGGAAGATTGTATGAAGCATCCCACTCCCAAGCCACTTATGCTGCAGATTGTCTATGACATAAAGTCATGGATTTCAGATCATGCAGAGGAACTAGATGAGCACACAGTTCCAAAGTGCTTTAAATTTAAGTTAAACAGTGAAGGGAAAGCTACAATGCACTACAGAAAGTGGAGCCATGAGCGGTGGCAAGGGCCAATTGTAATCCTCAAGGTGTGCACATCATTTTTTGTGTCCTTCCTTTGTTTTCTTCTCTTCAATGTTGTTGGGACCAAAAAGTCTGTCTAGAGCTTCAAACTTTTGACTAAAATTGATTTGAGAAACTGAACTGGATTAAAGAGGAAAATTGAAATTTGCAGTTTGAATGCTGTGTATTTATGTAATGTGCAAAACAATATAAAATGACCAGTAAAATTGTGTGGTACGTGAAGGAAATTCTTTGCTGAAATTATTTTTGCACTTGTTTGGATAAGGAGAATGTAAAACCTGTAACCATGCTACAATCACCAGACTACTTTGATACTTTCAGTTCTGATGTTTCTATTATGCCAGTATCTAAGCATTTATCTTGTTTGCTAACTTTTTTCTTTTTGCATTTGATTGAACAGAGCATGCCTCATGGAAAGCCTAATCTTGTAATTCCTTCCCTGGCCAAATTGGATTTGGAGGCATTAAAGAGAGATATACTTAGCAAGTATCAACAGAATATGCCTCAAGCAGCATCAGATTGTTGGAGAAGTTGGCTGGAAAATGTTGAGAGAGAAATAGCAGCAGTGCCTGATCATTATGATTGGCTAGTGGATACACTGAAAACTGCCTGCTGGAAAAACTGCACCGCCACCTTTGGCTGCCCAAATCCCAAATGATCTCTTAGAGCTTAGGGAAAGAGAAATGCAGCCTACCCAAGAAGTGAGTACATGATGAGAACTGCAATAAGATTAAATATTGCTCCCAGAGCTATGGGAAAAGGCAGGGTCTGAAATTGCGCATTCCTGGTCACCAATGCAACTAAAAACTTTGCAATGGCGACCAGAATTTCACAATTGGCCGCCAGCGGGCGATTGACTATTTCATGCCATGATAATTATACAAACAATAACTTTGATTTTCAGCCAAATTGATTAAATGTGTGGCTTGTGTCTCGCTGCAAAGGAAAAATTTTATTGTCACTTTTTGGCGACTACATTTTTCCATATTGCAACTGAAAAAAAAAATCCAGTCGCCAGTTGGCGCCTGCCAAAAAATGTTAATTTTGGACCCTGAAAGGGCCATTTGATACTAATTTGTGAGTTTTTAGGCAATTTTTTTAATTCCTTTGGGGGAAATTTTGAATTAAGTTCTGCCAAGAATTATTCAGCATACCACACATCCAATTATGGGACTTTTTATTTACATGTATCATTGTGTTATCAACACCAGCAATGGTGAATGTATTTGATAATATCATGCGTAAGAAGATGCTATGCAATAGCATCATTTATGCTTTTGATATTTAAACTTTTCAGATTTACACTGGCCGATATAGAAACCCCAGAGAAAAGGAAGCACCAGTGGAGATGGTGGATGATGATTTTTTTACCTCACTGGAAGTTGGCTGCTTTGTGGCCTTGTATTTTAGAAACTATGAAAAGGAGCCAGTGATAGGAAAAGTCATTTCCATCGAGGATAACTGTTTTGAAGTGCACTATTGGAAAGGGACATATCTAGGGAATTGGTCTCCTCGGCATATACCCCACAGAAGAGCACAACCATGGGTGGAAAGGCTGCCTAAAACATGTATTGTTTGCAGTTTTTTCCAGCTCACTGAGGACAGCAAACTTTTGCCATCGACGAGAAATTTTCTAAAAGATCGGTATAATGCACTTCAAAACTCAAGATCATGAATAATGCATTACCATTGTCTTGTTCATTCTAGTTTGACTAAATTATCTTTAAATAATGTACATGCAAATATGTTTAACTGTTTCAAACAATTTTGTGAAAACAAGGGAAACCTAAAAGCACTACCTTGTCCTTGCCTCTGGACTGCAATACAGTACATAAAGTAGAAATATTTCTTGTGTGAATACCATTATTAGTTTGTAAATAGTTTTAAACATTTGTTAGAGAATTCTTAGATTGGCTTAATAAGACATGATTATTTAAGTCATCCAAGAAGTTGTGATTTTGGGAGTGTAAAGGAATATTCAGTCAATCTGCAATGTATGACCATCCTGTGAGGGCCTCAGAATTTCTGCAACATACCATCATTTCGGGTGGCCTAAGATTTCTTCAGTTTCAATATTTGAGGGGGTTGCAGAATTTCTGCGGCATGCAGTCACAAATAGGGCTGCAGAATTTCTGTGGCATGCAGTCACAAATGGGGCTGTAGAATTTCTGTGGTATGTGGTCATAAAGGGGGGCTGCAGAATTTCTGCAGCATGTAGTCACAAATGGGGCTTAAGAATTTATGTGGCATGTGGTCTCAAGGGGGGCTGCAGAATATCTGCAGCATGCGGTCACAAAGGGGACTGCAGAATTTCTGCAGCATGCAGTCACAAATGAGGCCGCAGAATTTCAGCGGCATGTGGTCAAAAATGAGGCTGCAGAATTTCTGCGGCATGCGGTCACAAAGGGGGCTGCAGAATTTCTGTGGCATGTGGTCACAAAGAGGGGCTGCAGAATTTCTGCAGCATGTGGTCACAAGGGGGGCTGCAGAGTTTCTGTGGCATGTGGTCACAAATGAGGCTGCAGAATTTCTGCGGCATGCGGTCACAAAGGAGGCTGCAGAATTTTTGCGGCATGCAGTCACAAAGGGGGCTTCAGAATTTCTGTGGCATGCGGTCACAAATGAGACTGCAGAATTTCTGCGGCATGCAGTCAGAAAGGGGGCTGCAGAATTTTTGCGGCATGCGGTCACAAAGAGGGCTTCAGAATTTCTGTTGCATGTGGTCACAAAGTGGGGCTGCAGAGTTTCTCCAGCATGCAGTCACAAAGGAGGGCTGCAGAATTCCATCGGCATGTGGTCAGAAATGAGGCTGCAGAATTTCTGCGGCAGGTGGTTACAAAGGGGGCTTCAGAATTTCTGTGGCATGTGGTCACAAAGGGGGGCTGCTGAATTTCTGCAGCATGCAGTCACAAGGGGGGCTGCAGAATTCATGCGGCATGTGGTCACAAATGAGGCTGCAGAATTTTTGCGGCAGGTGGTCACAAATGAGGCAGCAGAATTTCTGTGGCATGCGGTCACAAAGGGGGCTACACAATTTCTGCGGCATGCGGTCACAAAGAGGGCTGCAGAATTTCTGCGGCATGCGGTCACAAAGGGGGTTGCAGAATTTCTGTGGCGTGGGGTCACGAAGGGGGCTGCAGAATTTTTGCGGCATGCGGTCACAAATGAGGCTGCAGAATTTCTGTGGCATGTGGTCACAAAGGGGGCTACACAATTTCTGTGGCATGCGGTCACAAAGAGGGCTGCAGAATTTCTGCAGCATGCGGTCACAAAGGGGGTTGCAGAATTTCTGTGGCGTGTGGTCACAAAGGGGGCTGCAGAATTTCTGCGGCATGCGGTCACAAAGAGGGCTGCAGAATTTCTGCGGCATGCGGTCACAAAGGGGGTTGCAGAATTTCTGCGGCGTGTGGTCACAAAGGGGGCTGCAGAATTTCTGCGGCATGCGGTCACAAAGAGGGCTGCAGAATTTCTGCGGCATGCGGTCACAATGGGGGCTGCAGAATTTCTGCGGGATGCGGTCACAAAGGGGGCTGCAGAATTTCTGCGGCATGCGGTCACAAAGGGGGCTGCACAATTTCTGTGGCATGCTGTCACAAAGATGGCTGCAGGATTTTTGCGGCATGTGGTCACAAAGGGGGCTGCAGAGTGTCTGCACCACCCATTTATGTGGGCAGTAGAAATGTAAACTACACTACTCAACCGAAATTACTGACATATTGAACTACTTTTTTATCGGACGTACTCCACATTGCAGAAATAAATATCTTAATTACTTTTAAAATTTTGTCCGTGAAAACTCGATATTTTAAATGATTTCTAAAAGCGTGCCGACAAAAGCTACAGCTTTGTGATTAAAAAAGCTATTTTGGAAAAACGCAAAATATTTTGGAAAGTGTTAACATCGAGGCCTATTTATTGCAGCAGTAAGTAATGGGAGAAGGGAGAAAAGGCATGTGTAAAGCATTCAGCTGCCTTTAAGCGCTTTACACGTACACACACAAGAATAAGTCTCAATTGTTTTTGTCCCGGATTAATGTTCGTAATCCTATCTTAGCTCTCCATATATGACTTACGTCATTTTCGAGCAGACACAGTTTCTGCACCATCTTGACAAGCGCAATTTAATCAATACCCCTTTATGTTACTTTTGTTAGGTCGTTAAACAATAACCAGTTGGAGAAATTACCATCAGGTATTTTCAGTAACAATACCCAGCTGTGGGGGCTGTAAGTTTAGAGTCTGTGTTATTTGTGTAAGGAACGGGTCAAATCCATCGCGCATTGGTAAGAGTACCAGTTAAATATGAGAAGCAACGTCTTAGGCCCAAATGAAATCAGCCATGAAGTAGAAATATTCTGTTACGTAGACGGGGATTTTATTTTTTCCCAGCAAGTACAACGGTTGAAGCAAGTGGAGGGAGGAGGGTGGGGAGAGAGAGGGAGCGAAGTTAGGTCCAATGCCACCTCTGGACCCCATGCTCCTGCGCGATTCCTGTCCTCACTTCTGTTGAACACCACATGCCATTCTCGTATATATAAATATATAATTAAATTTTGCTCGCCATGGACGTTATCAAAGAGTACTTGTGAAAGAAATTTGTCATTGAAACTTTAATGGACCAGAATTTCGTTTCATAGTTTTTTTTTTTTAACTCTACTTGTCAAATACTACACTCCAAAATCTAGCCTTTTACAATTTTTCCCACTTAAAACTTCCTTGGTCAAAAACCGTCAAAGTTTTTTTGAAAAGAAAATGTAGTAAAAACCAAAGAAAGTAGTCCATACTATGAAGTGATATTCTCTAAACTCCATACAACAAATCGAAACAGGGTCAGGTCAATAAACAGTGAGGCACTCCTCAATTTAACTATTCTTTTATCTTTGCGGTATGGAAGTCAAAAGTACCTGCTCGTAACGCCTACGGTGTTTAACTTGCAAAAGAAAGGTATCAAAATGTTATGAATTATTTAGTTAGTTCAATACGACTAAGCCATTCCTTCATATTTAGTAAAGGGTTGAAAAGGCTACTCAAAATCAATAGGAAAACTACTTTAAAAAACAGGCGAACTCAGATTTTATAGGCGCGTAATGATGCTTAAAGGACCGATTACAAAGCCAATAAAAACAGAAGTAAACATTGTCTGTAATTAACCGTAAGATAAATATATCTTATTAACCAAGCGCGAGGGCAGTACTGGGAGAATATCGGCCCGAGGTCTTGACAGTACGGACCTCGCTGCGCTCGGTCCGTGCAAAAAAGACCGAGGGCCGATATTCTTCCAGTACGGTCCCGAGCAAGCTTGGTTAATAACAGATTTATTATAAAAAGAACGTAAAGACAGCAGAGTGACAATAACTCTCAAAAAAGAAACAACAACTTTGAGTTTAGATTTACAAGGCATGTTTCGACATCCTGGCTGTAATGTCAGTTATATTGGTGAGACCACTCGCCACATTTGTACACGAGTTCGTGAGCACCTCTTGTCGGACAAAACTTCGCATATTTACAAACACCTGCAATCATCACGGGCCTGTCTTGACTCTTGTGATACTGAATGTTTCACGATCTTAGATTCTGTCGCTTCAAAATAACAAATTAAGATCAACGATGCATTGCATATTAAGTGGGAAAAACCTATCCTCAATCAGCAATTGAAACATCTAGAATTGTCTCTTTCCTTTTAATTATGTTGTTCCTTGGTCTTTTAATTTATTTTTATTATTATTACATCTATTTTTTTTATTTATCTATTTATTTTTTGATCTAGTCAAGCGCGCGCTATTTACATCTTTCGCGCTTTAAACATTCAAATGTAACGTAAGCCCTGACACGTAGTTTGTAGCGTACCTTAATTTAAATTCAAATATACAACAGTTAAATGCTCATTTGCAACTGAAGATGACATGAGAATGTCGAAACATGTCTTGTAAATTTAAACTCAAAGTTGTTGTTTCTTTTTTGAGAGATTTATTATACGACTGAAGTTCAAAGGGACACAAGTACGGTATCATTCGGGACCATTCGGGACAGGGCCCGGTCCAATACTTAGAGAATATTGGACCGGCAATAAAGCATTTTGATTGGTTGATTTTAGTTTTTGGCCCTCTGACTGCCCGAGTCGTGCAATAAAAGATACATATCCTATGTTACATAAACGAAAAACTGTGTAATGAAAATTTACAGTAATATACTATGGCCAAAATTAAATGATGTAACTATAACAGGTTGTGTTCACAAATTAGTCTATTTACAAATGTGTTCATGAATCGTTCTGTGTTAAATTAGGTAATACTTAAAAAGGAGATCTATTTCATTCTGGTCATATTGTTCCTTTTTCAAAGTTCTTAACATATGGAGGCACTTGTTAGCCTTAACTAGTTTGACCTTAACATGAGAACTAAACTTACAATCACTCTGACGTGTGACTCCGGGTAAGCACAATTGATTACGTTCTGAAATGCAATTGACTGGATTATAGGTGTCCTTGCTCGATTTTTTTCTAATTACAAGCTCTTTGCATTTACTAGGATTACATGAGATACGATTATCTGGTGACCAATTCAAAAACACATTTAATAAGGCTACAGAGGTATAAGTATTGCCTAGTACCGGTGTAACAATTGTCGAATCATAAGCATATTTGAATAACGCAGAGAATCCATCATATGTAGTTTCAAGATCGTTAAAAAAATATTAAAGAGATGGGAGCCACTAATACTATCTTGTGTAGTACCCTTATTGATGGCTTTCCACCTAGAATGATATTTACCAGACAAAATGCGTTGCTGTCTACCGGATAAGAAACTGTGATACCAATTAACAAGATAGAGAGATACACGTAATTGTTTAAGCTTTGTGGACAAGAGATTATGTTTCACCGCACAGGTTTACAGTTATTATCATCTAGGTATTTGCAAATCTGGTGCTGGATAGCTTGGAGCACAGATGTGCAATTCCCACCCTCTATACGCGAATTATACATATCGTTCTCTGCATAACTATGTTTAGGCGGTTGATAGACTCCGCACACAAAAAATCTATGCCCCGTAGGAAGCAGATAGTTATGCAAATTAATTCCTAAAGCCTTGAGAGATAAACATCCACAACAGATAGGTTTTTCTTGACGTAAACAGCGACGCCGCCCTTGTTCCTCGAATCAAGTCCTGACCAGTTCTTATCCTTCCCTGTAACTACAATTAACTTATCACCGACGGTAAAGTGATCCTGTCGGCAGAAAGGACCACAAGCAGATCCGATCGCTATGGCTCTTTACACTCTTAGCATCTAGCCTTTAATCGCAGGTCTAAAGAAGGTGTCCATGGTAAAGCGGTCCCGGCTCGCCGACGATACGGATGGGGCAGGCTCTGCAACAGAAATCAAGAGAGGGTGGGGCACGTTGAGTAGCCTGGGGTCTAGATCTTGGATCCGTCAAGAGTCCCAATTATGGCTCTTGTTCCGTTTCAAATGACAGGAACTGCTGGATTATCGCAAAGGTACACAAGAAATAAGTTAGTGAGAAGTTGCCTGATTGGTGACTTACCTCCTAAGAACACTGCCCGACAGGCAGGATCTACTAGAGCCACTGGAGAATGAAATATCTCAGGTGCTTATTCTGCAATAACTGAACACAGGTGTAATCACTTAAATAAGAACATCTTTGTGCTCCCAGTCCGCCTGGGAGGCCTGTGCCATGGAAACCTAAGACGGGAAGCAAGTCAGAAGTAAGTTTCACTAGTCAAAGTGACAGCGCCCCTCGTTAAGCATACCACATCTCAAACACACCAGCTACAAGACGAGTTATTAGTAAGTTGGCACAAAACGCTGTCAATCGCGAAAGAGCAGAAGAACTCATAAGCAGGACAGAGAAGATTAGTGCGAGGGAACCACCAGAGAACAGGCCCCCGGCCAGAATGTTACTGTCTCTCGCGAAATATACTTACAGCGCCCAGTTTATCATCGAGCGCAATACCAATTTGCATGAAAGACAGGAGTAACTTTTCCATATGTTGACTCTGTAGTTTCGCGAATAGTTCATCAGATTATTCACGCTCTAGATCAGCTTCCTTTCTTCAGAGCATCTAAAATTGCCATTTTACAAAGCAAATTCGATAATGGCCATCGAAAACGCACAAAACGAACTTTGGTACAGTACTATGAGTTTGTTCATTGAACCCTTATGCTGGCAAGTGCATGCTGACTCGATGTTCAAGAGCACCGAGGAGAGTCTCTATCAATGCAGTGAATACTTAATTTCACGTCCAGACAACAGAGTGAAATTTCAGATTTAAGGCTTTAAGTCTAGAGGTGTTTTTGATAGTTCACATGCACTCTTGGACCCCCAGCTCGCTATATACACTATCTAAAAAAAGGCTTCTGAAGGAAATTTATACAAGAAAACTTGCTAGAGTACACCTCCGGATTCCGTGGACTCATACTATAACTTTTTCTGTGGTAAGTTTCCTTGCTCAAAAACTGTATTGTCTGCCTATTTAAAAAAAAAAAATAAAGCGAAGCATAGAATAGCATTGATCTCCAACGCAGTGCAATAAATCGAACATAAGTACGGTGCAGTAGTCATTAATTTATCACTTTTGCAAATTTGTGGTATAAAAGTCAAAATGCTAGCCTCTAACACCAACAATCCTCCTTAGGGGAGGATATTGTCGTGCAGCAAATCGGTTACTTTTATGTTCAAAGCAAATTGAAGGGACAAGAAGTGGACTGAGAAACGATATCCTTTTCACGAAGCCCTCAATAGAGCTGTCTTGCATTCCTCTCCAGAAAAACCGTAATCCCCTTTTGGCAGAGGTTATGATCATCACTTTTGAAAGAAGGCTACAATTTTGAATTAGGCGATAAGATCACAACTTCTTTCGCACAAGATAAATATTAGATATGCAACGCTCCTAAGCATTTTTACCGTCATGAAATATCCCAAGAGCTGTGAATACTTTTTCAGTGTACACAAGAAAATATAGAAGATAGATTTATCAGGTTTGAATGCCGTTTATAACAAAGCAAAATCTTCAAGGATGAATTGTAAACCGTTACGTACCGTGAATACAGACATACTATAAAAAATCTAATGAAGAGTGTAGACAAAGATTTACATAACAGGCTAAATGTCAGTAACTTTCGACAAAAGTAGTCTAAAAAACCCTAGTTTGAATTAATAAACAAAACCGCTGGGATAAGTTGTAATAAAGTGACTAAGATCCCTTGAAGTCTCGATACAAGGCACTAGGCGATGCTCTGAACATCCAGCGCTCTCTTCATTCTCTTTAGACAACTTCCTCACTAAGACAAAATGATCTCCCATTACTTTGCTGGGTCCTCACCCGGAGTTTGACTAATGGTCGTGGGTCGTGGGTACAAGTCGTGGGTCGTGGGTGTGGGTGTGGGTGTGGGTGTGGGTAAAAGTCGTGGATGTGGTTAATACTTAATAATAAAAATAACCATTTAAAATATTAAATATAATAATACATAGATTTTATACAACCCTGTCATTCATTAATTTAACTGTTCTTTCTTCTAGTTATTTTATTTTGTTTATTCAATTTACCCTACTTTACGTCTATTTTTATCTGTTATCACACTGTCAATGAAATTAGTTTCAGTTTCGCGACGCATTCCGAGATCTCGTTTGATAACAAAGGGAAGAGAGATAAATCTTGTAATTACACACTGTGTACGCGTTTTTGGAGCTGTGCGGTCTGCGTTCTGCGTTTTCGAGGTCTGTGTTAACGAGACACCTGAGTTGCTTTGTACGATTGTACCAAAAATGATTTCATATAGTAGAAGTACTATAACGTTAAAAATGCGATAGCGCTCGTGAATTCTATATTTGCGGCTAAAGTCAGGGTCCAAGGAACAGAAATTGCGAGATCTCGTCTGATAACATCGATGACAAAAGAAGGATTGATAAATCTGGTAATTACACACTGTAAACACAAAGGAAAACTGATTGTGCACAAGTCGACTGACTCAAAAGTCACACACATAACCTCTGCAAGACTGCTCCGGCTCGACAGTGGAGGATCGTAAACGCGATATTTTCAATAACAATTCAACTTCAATGTTTCCATAGCAGTTTCGCTTACGCATTCCGTGATCTCGTTTGATAACGAGTTTGACTAATGGTCGTGGGTCGTGGGTCGTGGGTACAAGTCGTGGGTCGTGGGTGTGGGTGTGGGTGTGGGTGTGGGTGTGGGTAAAAGTCGTGGGTGTGGTTAATACTTAATAATAAAAATAACCATTTAAAATATTAAATATAATAATACATAAATTTTATACAACCCTATTCATTAATTCATTAATTTAACTGTTCTTTCTTCTAGTTATTTTATTTTGTTAACTCAATTTATCCTACTTTATGTCTATTTTTATCTGTTATCTCACTGTCAATGAAATTAGTTTCAGTTTCGCGACGCATTCCGAGATTTCGTTTGATAACAAAGGGAAGAGAGATAAATCTTGTAATTACACATTGTGTACACGTTTTTCGAGCTGTACGGTCTGCGGTCTGCGGTCTGCCTTCTGCGTTTTCGAGGTCTGTGTTAACGAGACACCTGAGTTGTTTTGTACGGTAGTACCAAAAATGATTTTATATAGTAGAAGTACTATAACGTTAAAATTGCGACAGCGCTCGTGAATTCTATATTTGCGGCTAAAGTCAGGGGCCAAGGAACAGAAATTCCGAGATCTCGTGTGACAACATCAATGACAAAAGAATGATAGATAGATCTGGTAATTACTCACTGTATACACAAAGGAAAACGATTGTGCACAAGTCGACTGACTCAAAAGGCGCAAACATAACCTCTTTCAGACTGGTAACTCGACAGTGGAGGATCGTAAACGCAATATTAGCTGTGGTCACACTACAGGGTTTTGTCCTAGGGAATCTTGACTTGTTGACAGTTTCCCTAGGGAAACTCAAATTTGCAAGTGTGACCAATTTTTGCCTAAGTAAATTACCTCGGGAAATTTTTGTCGTCTGGGGCTCGAAAACCGCAAGAGAACAAAATGATGAAACCCTGATTTTCTGAGACTCTCAATAGGCAAAAGACGAGAAAATGCTGTAGAGAAAAATGGAAGCACTCGTTGTTTAGTCCACAAATGTTCCTAAAATTTTTATGGAGCTGTTTCATAGGTCTCCAAACCCTTTAATAAGATCCTCGGTAAGACAAAGTTCTGTGTTCGCGATAATAGTATTCATACTACAGCCAATTTAGGCTGCAGCTACGGTTGTTCTTTACCAGTGCTAGTGACCCAATGATATCTAAGTGAAACGTTGACAGCTTTAAAGCTCAGAAAACTCTCTACAAAGATTGCTGGGGTTCGAAAGTAGTGAAATAAAACTCTATTTGTGGTTCTTTTATTTTGCGGGTGACCATGGGAAATGACCCTGTTCCTAAGCAGTCCTAGAGCTAATTAGTAATAAATGGTAGAGAGGGAGTCAAACAAATTTTTGGGGAACCCTTATAAGAAGGATGTAATCGAAGAGATTATGGATTAAAGTTTTAACAGACATCCACGAACGAAGAGCAAGATTTCGAAATATTTTGATTGCTTCTTACCAAAAAAATTTCTAGATACATGATAGTATTGATGATAATGATCACGCTTTAGGAATAATAAAGCAGCTAGCGCTGAATACTTGTTACACCTATTAACTGTCGTCATTTGTTGACAGGCGATTGGACAACAACCTGTTGGAGGACTTGACTAAAGACATATTCAATAACAATATCAAACTAGAATATCTGTAAGTTCCTAGTTTTAATCCCACTGACTTTGGAAAAGAAAGAC
The DNA here is from genome assembly GCF_964205215.1 of Stylophora pistillata. Taxonomy (NCBI): domain Eukaryota; kingdom Metazoa; phylum Cnidaria; class Anthozoa; order Scleractinia; family Pocilloporidae; genus Stylophora; species Stylophora pistillata. The sequence continues at coordinate 47,396,024 of NC_142520.1, read as the reverse complement.
GAGAAAAGATAAATATATAATTTCAGGGATAGTTGTAACAGTAAAAGCTTTACACTGGTTAAACTTTGTGGCCAAAGTCTCAAGTTTGTATTATTGTTTGATACATCAGTCTTAATAGACCCGTCAGCTTAGCTTGTGTTTCGTCTTACACGTAGAAGGACTATTTTTTAATTTTTTTCAACTGAGAAGAGTAGTTGTAAAACTTCTCTATTCTTTGACGCGTTTCGTCTAACTGTCGTGGACTTCTTCCGGGAGTTTTAGCTAAAACCGTGGCCCGCAAAATATAAATTCACCTTGCCTTACACATTTTAAATTATTCACAATTTGGCCTGTTCCTGTGCGTAAGCCCAGCCAGGCTTCTATGGTCATTCGTTCCACGTAACAGATCGGCTAACTTCGGCTTATAAATACAAGCGCTCAGTGATACTTGTAAAACTCCTTGAAGAAGTCTACGACAGACGAAACGCGTCGGAGAATAGAGAAGTTTAACAACTACTCTTAGCAGAAGTGCTGCTTACTAGTTTAGTTTTAAAAAAATAGTTTATACACATGAAGATGATTTATCTTCATAAAATAAGTTTAATCATTAATAACTAAGATATAGCCTAATTTCCTTTGGAGCATTACTGGTGAGAAAATCGAGGAGGGAGGGAGGAGAGGAGTGGACAGTAGAGAACTAGTTTTGCTTCCCAAAGAGTAGGACGTGTCGTTTCCTCGCTTAATCGTCCTCAATTTTAAATCTACCTGTCAAAATAAGTTTGTTAGTCACGCCGGAAGGTAAATAATAGGCCATCAATGACAAAACATCACAAGGTCTTAACCCACTGTGTGACAAGACAAAACACTTCAGTGCATCCATGCGAGACTGGGAGATTGGTGCTAGTAGCCAGAGGATGTAGACGTACATGTTAACGCTCCACCAAAAATTATTGGAATTTATTTTGATATATGCGCAAGCCAATCAATAGAAAGGCGAGGAGAGAAAGGTGTTCTAGTAAAGATAGTGCATCTCCAGAATAAAAGAAACTAAAAGACGTTTGTTTGAAGTGAAGGAAGGCACCTACGCTAAAAGCTTCGACATGGTGAGCAAGAGTGAGGACGAGAAAGCGTTATATCACCACACAGTAAAGTAGTAACCCGCCTAAAAAGTCTTGACACAATCGACGAAGCTCGAGAATGGCTTAAGAAAATAGAAGAAGACAATAGCAGATTTATCCAAGAAATTAACAAAGGTGTGAAATTTCTTAAGGAGGACATCAACACCCATTCAAAACACAAATCAACTGAAGAAGTATTATCACTACGCAAACAAGCTGGTTTACCAAGAAGCAAAAAGGCACAAAGGAGAACACCGAAGAAATGATCAGTTCCATCATAAAAGGAAATAGCGGACGCGCGGAAATTCAATTGCAACGGCTGCACATCAAATGGAAAAGTACCCCAAAGCCGTCAGAACCTAAGCCCAACTCTAACTCCCTTTCTCCGCTTTACCGAACGCCAGAGAAATTTGAAGCAGGCATAGAAAGAAAACGCCTTTTGCAATTCAGGAAAACGATATCGTAGAGTGCCGTCGTCATCAATTAAAGAAACTAAAGAGGGCAAGAGAAAATGGCCGCTCCGAACCGGAAAAGTTCTACTTGAACGGAGATCATATCCCACCTTAGCTTTATTTATTATAGGTATATCTACACTTGTATTTTCCCCTATTTGTTCAAATGTATCTTATCTATAATTAACGGGAGTTAAAGTTATTCAAACTCCTCATAGACTTAATCCACGGTGGCCCCTTAAAGTTATCACTAGCTATTAAATAGGTAAATGGACTAATGCTTTTTCGCAAAAGTAAAGACTTTGATTCTACCAATTTTTTTTAGATTTCCAAAGGCGATCGAGCTTCAAAAGCGATGTGAAAATGATGAAAGCACTTCCGGTTGCACTCCCTCGGCACAAAAGAGACGGAGCCAATTTTTTTGATTAAAACAAATATACCTTGGAAAGACTTTCGCGTCATTCTATATCAGCGCAAGTTAGATACCAAATTAAGAGAATTCCAATTTAGAGTTCTAAATGAAAATTATAATCTGCACAAACTGTCTCTAGACCCTGGTGTTTAGGCATCTTTTGGAACAGTTATGATGAATTCCTCAGGCATTTGTATGTACAATGCATCTCCTTGTCTAAGTTCTAGGATGAAATTGTGAATTGAAGCTCCACGTGCACGCTTGATTCAAATTATAGTTTTAACGATGAAAATATTCTATTTGGAAAGTCAGTCGTTGGGCTGTATATCAAAGGATATATAACATATTTTGAATACCATAATTCAAACGGGTAGGAAAACCGTTTATGAAAGCAAGAGGAGTTTGTTGAGAGCATCATTCAGTGTTTCCTAAGCAAAATGAAACATCGAAAATCCCAAGAGTATCAATGGAAATAGCTAATAAAAGGAGTGAATTAGATATCTTTCTCAAAAAAAAGAACAATGAAAATATTTGATGAACATTCCATTACTTTTTCCAAGTATTCCTTGCAAAATTTTTGAAACATATTTACATTAATGAACCTGTTAATAATATAAGTAATCATGTAGAATTCGTTTAATGTTAGCATTGTATATAGGATAATAGTTGTAGAATTTCACTGCAAGCAGCTCATGGTGAGTAATGTATCGTAATTGATATATTGTGGGTAATGTGTTGTAATGCAGTTTATGTATTGTAAGTAATATAGGTCGTAAGAGAAGATTTGCATTAAAAAAAAATCAAGACACAGTCTGGTCATATTTAGAGTGCGTGGGTTACTAATTTATTGTAGCTTGTTGCGTCAAAATGTTGTCTCAATGTGACTGGTTTTAAGGTTCTAAAAGAGTACAGGGTTTACAAGCACACCCAGATTTTCTATGCATTTAATCCTGCTTAAAAGACCAATTACGAAGCCAGTTGAAACAGAAATAAACATTGTAACTACTCTTAACTTATCACCGATGACAAAGAAATCGTGTCAGCAGAAGGCAGGAAAATCACATGAAGATCCGATTGCTATGACTCTATGTGCTCTTAGCATCCAGCCTCCGATGGTATGTCTACAGAAGGCGTCCACAGTAAAGCAGTGCTGGTCCGCCAATAATGTGGGTGGGGCATGCTAAGTACCATGGGTCCAGATTTTTGCTACCCTCCAAAAGACAACTACTTGATTATCGCAAAACTGGACAAGAAAGAAAGTGTGAAAGAAGTATTTAAGGAAAGGAGCATTAAAATAACATTTAAGGCGAAGAGAAATCTGGGCGCGGCAACAGGCTTACGAGAGTATCTAGAGGAATTCTTCAGTGAAAGTGTCTGATTGGGTCAGTAAAGTAGCTCAACTGGCAAAGTTTCCTCAGACACAGCTACAGGCACGTTCTGTCGCTTTCACATCGGCGACCTAGTACCTAGGAACACTGCCTGACAGATAGGATCTATTAATACCACTGAAAAATGCAATATCTCATGTACTTATATCTGTTATAACGGAACACAGGTGTAATAAGCTAGATACGGACATCCTTGCGATCTCAGTCCATCTGGAAGGCCTGTCCCATGGAAATCCAGGCCGGGAAGCAAGTCGGTAGTGCGTTTCATCAAAGTGACAACGCTCTTCGCTAGGCATGTCACATATCAAACACACTAGCTACCCACAAGACGTCTTTAGCTCAGTTGGCAGAAAACGCAGTCAATCGCGAGAGAGCAGAAGAACTCAAAGACATGCCAGAGATGATTAGGGCGAGAATACCTCAAGACATCACGCAACCGCGCAGAATGCTGCTTGCGACATGTACTTACAGTGCCCATTTTATCAAGTAGGAATTAACAGTTTGCATGAAACATAGGAAAACTTTTTTATACACTGACTGTGAAGTTTCGCAAATGGTTCATCGGATTATACAACCTGAAGATTAGCTTCCCCACTGAGTACTGATTGAGTCACTCTCTTTTCTCGGAGGACCTTCAAGTTGACCGCTGATGGGCTTAAAAAAAGTACCCGGCTGTGTCGCAACATTCTGCACGTTGCGAGTATTCGACCTGAAAGCTGAAAAGGAACATTGGTGTGGCTGACAGTACCTCGTCTTTTATGTAAAGACTCTGACTTTTTCGAAAGATCAGAGGCAATGTGCCAGTTTTTCGAAAAAAGTGGTTATCCAGTTTCTGTTATTTAAGCGGGCCATCAGTGCGCCCAACTTATTGATCGACAGTCAGCATTTCAAACGTCACATAAGAAGAATTCACCTAACGCATTCCATGCACTCTCAAATTTTATCCCCACAAACACGCAGTTAAACCATTATTGTTTGAATGACTTCAAAAAAATCAAGGGTCTGGCACTATTTTTTCGCAACCTCCACTTATTATACTCAAACACGACAAAATCATAGGCAACTTTTTGGTCAGAGATTCACTTTAAACTGATGACCAACCCAGAAATCTCAAATGCGTACGATGCAATACTTGTCCCCCGCCGCCACCCGCCGCCCCTCCCATTCAAGGGGGGGGGGGGGCGGCGGGTGGCGGCCGGGAGCGGGACGGTCGCTATGGACATTACTGATCAAAGACTATTCGTGAAGGAAATTTGTCAATGGAATTTCATTGGACCACAATTTCCTTTGGTTTTTTTTTTCTCTTCTTGTCAAATACTATACTCTTAACTCTAGTCTTTTACAAGTTTTCCTATGTTAGAGAGTAATCGATAAGTGAAGTGACATCACACAGCATCGATCTCTAAACTCCATACAACAAATCGAAACAGGGTTAGGTCAATAACCCGTAGGGCACTCCTTAATTTACCTGTTGTTGCATCTTTGTGCTATGGAAGTCAAACGTACTTGCTTGCTTGATAAACTTGCAAAAGAAGGGCATCAAAATGTTATGAAGTCTTTATTTAGTTCAGTACGATTCAGCCATTCGTCATGTTTAGTACAAAATTGATAGGGCCACTCGAAATCAATGGGAGAACTACTTCAAAAAGAGGCGAACTCAGATTTTATATACGCGTAATGATGCTTAAAGGACCGATTACAAAACCACAAAAAAGAGAAGTACTAGTAAACATTTTAACTACTATTAACTTATCACCGTCGGTTAAGGCTCTTAGCAGCCAGCCTCTGATCACGAGTCTACAGAAGGCATCCACAGTAAAGGAGTGCTGGTTCGCCGACGATGCAGGTGTGGAAGGCTCTACCATAGAAATCAAAATATAGTGTGGCATAGTGGATATCTTGGGTCTAGAGTTTGGCTACTTTCCAAACGACTGCTGGATTATCGCAAAGCCATACAAGAAAAAAGGTGTGTAAGAGGTATTTAAGGAAACTAACGTTGACATTACAAGGGAACGGCGCGGCAATAAGCTCACGTGAGTGTCTAGAGAAATAAGTTAGCGAGAAGGTGTCTGATTGGGTCAGTGAAGTAGTTGAATTCGCAGATTTCCCTCAGGCCACCGAACACTGCCCGACAGCCTGGATCTACTAAAGCCACTGGAGAATGCAATATCTCAGGTGCTTATTTTGTGATAACTGAACACTGGTGTTATCACTTAGATAGGGACATCTATTAGATCCCACTCCGCCTGGGAGGCCTGTGCCATCCAAGCCGGGAAGTAAGTCGGGAGTACGCTTCATCCGTCAGTGACAAACCCTCGTTGATCACATCACAAGTCAAACACACCAGCTACAAGATGAGTCTTAAGTTAAGTCAGCATGAAAGGCAGTCAATCGCGAAAGAGCAGAAGAACCAATAGACCGGAAATAGAGGATAAAGGCGAAGTCAGCACTAAAGATCAGGTCACCAACCAGAATGCTATTGTCTCTTGCGACATATACTTACAGTGCCCAGTTTATCATCAAGTGCAGTAACAATTTTCATGAAACATAGGAGTAACTTTCCCTTATGCTGACTGTGGGGTTTCGCGAATAGTTCATCGGATTATTCACATTGTAGATCAGCCTCCATACTGTATAGCATCTAAAATTGCCTTTTTAAAAAGGAGCTTCAATAATGGTTATAGAAACCGTACAAAACGAGCTTTCTATGAATTTATTTATTGAACCCTCTTCTACAAACTACATATACCGGCAAATAGCCACGGAAACTACTTTGTGATTAAAACTGAAAAACGTAGGCGCAGGTAGAGGATTCATAATCATTTTCCTTATTGTTTCGCTCTCTTTAATTTTCTCAACGGACCTTGAAATTTACCGCCGAAGGACTTAAAAAAGTACCTGCATCTGTCGTCGCATTCTACGCGATGCGAACGCTAGACCTCCCAGCTGAAATTGTCGGTAGTGTGGCTGACTGTATTTCATCCCCGAGAATTGGGCCTCTACCTGAATAAACAGAAACTCCGTGATGCTGACAAGCCATCAAAATATTCCCCCCACGTGTGTATGTGGGGAAGTTTTTACTTCAGACTACGCCATGATTTGTAAACGAGAGGGATTTTTCATACAAAGAAGTGATGATCCGAGAGACCTGGTAGCTGAACTTTTGAGTGCGGTATACGGCGATGATGAAGTTGATCCCTTCCTCCAAGACACCAGTGACATGCAATCAACGTTCGATTTGGTAGGGTTTTCATAAAGCGAGAAATAATAAAATGCAATCATAGGGAAAGAAAAGAGATAGAGAACATTCTACGTGCACCAACATGAAATAAATAACTATATACAAGAGTTCACCGCTCTACGCTTGCGAGATGTCGGTGGACGATGAACCGTCGTCATCAATTAAAGAAACTAAAGAGGGCAAGAGAAAATGACCGCCCCGAACGGACAAACTCTACTTAACGGAGATCATATCCCAGCTTAGCTTTATTTTTTATATCTATATGTACACTTACATTATCCCCTATTTGTTCGAGTGTATTTTATCAATAATTTACGGTAGTTAAAGTTATTCGAACTCCTTATAGACTTAATCCACGGTGGCTCCATAAAGTTATCACCAGTCAGTAAATAGGTAAATGGACTATTGCTTTTTGCAAAGATTACGACTTTGATTCTACAAAATTTGTTTAGATTTCCAAAAAAAACAAGGCTGTTGAGCTTCAAAAGCGATCTAAAAGTGATAAAAGCACATCTGCTTGTACTCCCTCGGCACAAAAGAAATGGAGCCAATTTTTTTCAAACAAATTCTCCTTGGAAAGACTTTCGCATCATTCCATATCAGCGCAAGTTAGATACAAAATTAAGAGAATTCCAATTTAGTATTATACATAGAATTCTAATTAACGAAAGAAGCGTAAGAGTCGCTCGAGGCGAAAGCCGAGAGCGACTCTAGCTTCTTGAGTGCTTAGCAAACCTCCCGAGTGCATCCATAACTCAGTAGTGTACGGTGTGGTGTTTACCATTTGTTTTGTAACATAACATTGATACATTGTAGCTAAAGAGTTCCCTTTTATTTAACAAATCTCACGCGACCAGAAAAAACAAGCGCGCGCGGAAAAATAGTCTTTGCATTTGCTCACATCAGCAGCGTACACCCATGGGCAAATGGGGGACGCTAAATTGACCAATCAGAGCGCGCGCCTAACTTTTGTTATGTTATGACTAAAAATTATAATCTGCACAATCCAAACAATCCAATAAGATTACTGATCAGTTCACGTAAACCTCCGCCAATGTCATGTGTTACATAACTTGCACTTATTGCAAGAAGATGTACATTGCCGAAACAGGTACATTTAAAAGTGGCCGATTCCGCGGACAGCTTTGCGACGTAGACAGGACAAGGACGCGTGAAAACCAGTCGCTGGATACTTTAATCTGCGCCCTTTCTTTTACATTCAGGAAGTTTTGAAAGCCACAAAACTCTTGAACAAAACTTTATCTTTCAAATCGGCACTCTTAATCCCATAGGTATCAATGAACACTTTTTATTCTTTTAGTTCATTATTGTTTTTCTTTTCACCTTATACCCACCAATAGCGTAACTCCACTTTCTGCATATGAACACACACACAACGTACCATTCCTGCACTGGATCTGACTGAGGGCTCACGCTCGAAACGTCAGCTTTGAAACTTTTTTAAATGGTGTTTGACTGTAGTAGGACTTTTAAAAGGGAAGAAAGGATAAAATGCAACCTCATATACGGAAATAAGGAGAGGTAGAGAACATCCTATGCGCACATGAAATAAACAACGATAAGGAATCACCGCTCTGCGTCCAGAAATGTTCTTTAAACCATATAGAGCAGTTTCATATGTTCCCAAAGACTATGAACCCTTCAAGTAAGATCCTCTTTAATGCAAAGCTTTCATTTCGCGATAATGGTTCGCATTGTGCCTCTTATAGCTTGACTCAAAGACTGACATGTCGGGTTTGTTTATTTTTTAAACCTGCGACTAATTTCTTTTCTATAAAGAATACATATTTTACGACCTGACATTACTCAGCGAAATAAGTTTAAATATGACGTCATCATTTGTGATTGTATAAGCGAAGACAAAACTACTGACACATTTTGTATCTTGGTACCTTACCCTTCCCCCTGTCTGCAATCAATGTCGCTTGGCGTAAAATGAGGTCTAGTGTGAAATGTCAAGCCCCATGTATTACAACATTGAACGATAGGAGAAGGGGAATATTCATGTGTAAAGCATATAGCTGTTTTTAGTGCATTACACATGCACACACACACAACAAACGAGTATCATTTCTTAGCTCTTTAAAAAAGAAGACATAACACACACAACATTTTCGGGAAAATACAGTTCCTGCGCCATGTCGACAGGCACAATCTAATTAACACTCCTTTATATTACTTTTGGTAGGTGGTTGAACAGTAACCAGTTGAAGAAATTACCATCAGGCATTTTCAGTAACAATACCCAGCTGAGAAGACTGTAAGTTTAGAGTCTGTCTTATTTATGCAAGGAACGCGTCAAGTCCATCGCACAATGGTAAAAATACCAGTAAATACAAGCAGCTTTGTCGAAGCTCGAAATAAAATCAGTTACGAAGTAGGAACGTTCTGTTTACATGGATAGAGAGTTTATAATACAATGGTGGGAGCAGTCGGAGGTGGGGGGGGGGGGGGAGGGCCGGGAAGGTAAGTCATATGCTGCCAGTGAAACTATCGCTACTACCCCTACGCTTGATCCCTGTCCTTACTTCTGCTAAACCTGAACACTTTATGCCATTCTCATATATATAAATCATATATCTTTAAGTTTTGGTCGCCATGGATATTACTGATCAAAAACTATTTGCGAAGGAAGTTTGTCAATGAAATTGTAATGGACCACAATTTCCTTTCGTATTTTTTTTAAAATCTTTTCGTCAAATACTCTACTGCTAACTCCAGCCTCTTATAAGTTTTTCCATGTTAGAGAGTAATCCAGATTGAAGCAACATTACACAGCGTCGATCTCTAAACTCCATACAACAAATCGAAAAGGGTCAGGTCAATAAACTGTGGGGCACTCTATTACCTATTATTGCATCTTTGTGGTGTGGTAGTAAAACGTACTTGCTTACTTGTTAACCTTGCAAAAGAAGGGCATAAAAATGTTATCAAGTTCAAAGTTAGTTCAGTACGATTTAGCCATTCGTCTTGTTTAATAAGGAGTTGACAAGGCCACTCGAAATCCATGGGAAAACTACGTTAAAAAGAGGCGACCTCAGATATTTTAAAGGCGCGTAAGGATGCTTAAAGGACTGATTACAAAGCCAATAAAAAGAGAAGTAAACATTGTAACTACTAATTATCTGTATCTGTATCTGATTTATCATCATGGATTGATTACGAGTCAGCTTAACGGCCTGCTCCCAGTTGGCTTGTTAGCTCAACTGGTAGAGCGATACACTGGTATCGCAGAGGTCAGTGGTTCGAATCCCGTACAGGCCTGATTTTTTTCAGGTCTGATTTTCGCTATTGCATAAATAGCGCTCTCTACTGCAAGGATCGTGCATCATACGTGTTGTAACTACTGTTAACTTATCACCGTCAGTTAAGGTTCCTAGAAGCCAGCCTCTGATCACGAGTCTACAGAAGGCATCCACAGTAAAGGAGTACTGATCCGCCGACGATGCGGGTGGGGAAGGCTCTAGTACAGAAATCAAGAGATAGTGAGGCATGCTGGATACGCTGGGTCTAGGGTTTGGCTACTTTCCAAACGACTGCTGGATTATCGCAAAGCCACACAAGAAAGAAAGTGTGGAAGAAGTATTTAAGGAAACTAACGTTAAGATAAGAAGGGAAGGGGGCAGCGATAAGCTCACAAGAGTGTCTAGAGAAATAAGTTAGCGAGAGGGTGTCTCATTGGGTCAGTGAAGTAGTTGAATTCGCAGATTTCCCTCAGGCCACCGAACACTACCCGACAGCGAGGATCTACTAGAGTCACTGAAGAATGCAATATCTCAGGTACTTATTCTGTGATAAATGAACACAGCTGTAATCACTTAGATAAGGACATCTTTGAGACCCCAGTCCGCCTGGGAGGCCTGTGCCATCCAAGCCGGAAAGCAAGTCGGGAGTACGCTTCATTAGTCAAAGTGAAATCCCCCCCTCGTTGATCATATCACATCTTAAACACACAAGCTACAAGATGAGGCTTTAGTTAAGTCGGCACCAAACGCAGTCAATTTCGAAACAGCAGAAGAACCAATAGACAGGACAGAGAGGATGAGGGCGAGGGCACCACTAAAGATCAGGTCACCAACCAGAATGCTATTGTCTCTCGCGACATAGACTTACAGTGCCCAGTTTATCATTGAGCGCGGAAACAATTTGCATGAAACATCGGAGAAACTTTTCCTTGTGCTGACTGTGGGGTCTCGCGAATAGTTAATCGGATTATTCACCCTGTAGATCAACTTCCATAATGTATAGCATCTAAAATTGCTATTTCAAAAAGCAGCTTCAATTACGGTTATATAACCGCACAAAACAAACTTTATATGAATTTGTTTATTGAGCCCTCTTCTACAAACTATATCGACCGGCAAATAGCCACGACGACTAGTTTGTGATTAAAACTAAAAAATGCACGCGCAGGTACGCAATTTTTGCCCATTTTCATCATTGTTTCGCTCTCTTTAACTTTCTCTGCGGACCTTCAAATTTATCGCCAATGGACTTAAAAAAGTATCTACATGTGTCGTCGCATTCTACGCGATGCGAACGCTAAACCTGACAGCTGAAAAAGAATCGGTAGTGTGGCTGACAGTAACTTCATCCCCGAGAATTGGGCTTTAACCTGAATAAACAGGAATTCCGTGATTTTGACAAACTATCAAAATATTCACTCCACGTGTGTACGCGGGGAAGTTTTTACGCTAGACTACGCCATGAGTTGTAAACGAAAAGAATTTTTCATACAAAGACATGATGATGCGAAAGACGTGGTAGCTGAACTCTTGAGTGCGGTATATGGTGATGGTGAAGTTGATCCCTTCCTTCAAGACATCAGCGAAGAATAGCTGACGAGAGGAGCTGACAAAGCATAAGGCGCAAAGTTGGACCTTCACACACATGCAACCTGCAAACACCAACGATCGACATTCTCAGATGTCAGGGTCTGCCACCCAAATGCCGACTCACATAAGAACATAGACCCACAGCAGATCTACTGAATGTATGTTAATGAAAAGAACAGCCAGTACTAAAGGAAAGTTCTTGAAATTGAGCACTAATCATTTGCACCCCTAATATTTACCACACTCGGCCAAATGAGCCTCGCGGAGCTGATAGCTTTAAAGAAGGGAGAGCAATATGCTCTCTTTTGTTCTTTGGAGAGCCGCCCTCATCTGCTTAAGGGGTTCAAGATTAAACGAAGAGAGTCCCCGGCGATGCAAAGAATGCTCAATGTTCACGTCCAGACTACAGAGTTTGCAATTCGATCGTGAAATTTTAGATTTTAAATCCAGAAGTATTTTTTAAATTTTCTTGGGGCCATTTCATACGACCCCAAAAATGAAATTAATGAAGAACGTGTAAGGAACGCGTCAAATTCATCTTGCACTGGTACGAATATCATAGATTAGAGCAAGGATCTGTGGTCGCAGAACAAAAACAACTATGAAGTAGAAACTTTCAATGCGAATGTAATGGAAGGCAGGGGATTGGTTTCCTCGGTAAGAATGCTGCATTGTCTACTCATAATAAAAAAAAAAGAAAATAAAGCGAACCATAGAAAAGCATTGATCTCCAGACGCAGTGCAATAAATCGGACATGAGTACAGTGCAGTACTAATTAATTTATCCATTTTTGAAAATTTGTGGTATAAAAAGTCAAAATATCAGCTCTTAGCACTTATAACTCTTAGCTCGCGGGAAAAAAGAGCTTTAGAGAGGATATTGTGATGCAGTAGATGGCTTTTTTTTTTTTTTTTTTTACTAAATGTTCAAAGAGAATTGAAGGGACAAGAAGTAAACTAAGAAACGATATCCTTTTCTGGAACCCCTCAATAGAGCGGTCTCGCATTCCTCTCCAGAAAAGCTGTAATCCCCTTTTGGCAGAGGTTGTGATCATGACTCTTAAAGAAAGGCTGCACTTTTAAATTATGCGATAAGATCACAACTTATTTCAAACAAGATGACTACTAGTTATACAACGCTTTTAAGCGCTTAAACCGATATGAAATATCCCAGGAGCTGTGAATACTTTTTCGGTATACACAAGTAAATACAATAAGATAATTTTATCAGATTTGAAAGCCGTTTGCAATAAGGCAAAATCTTAAAGGGTCAATCGCAAACTCACAGAATGCAGACATACTGTAAAAAAATCTGATGAAGAGTGCAGACAAAGTTTTCCATGATAGGGTAAATATCACTTTCGACAAAATGAGAAGTAAAAAAAATCCCTAGTTTGAATTAATGAAAAAATTGCTGGGATAAACAATGGCCACAACTTTTATTTGCCCAATGTAGTTGTTATCAAGCGACTAAGATTCCTTGAAATCTCGATAAAAGACACCAGAGGTACTCTTACAAGGACTTTGCAATACTATGAACACCCAGCGGCTCTCTACATTGTCTTGTGGACAACGTCCTGACCAAGACAAAATAATATCCTATTATTGCTGTGTCCTGACCCATCCACCGCGTGAGAGTTTGAAATCACAGATTACATATCACTGACTATAACGCATGCAAATTATGCTTCATGAAGCCTGATCAATAGACTAACATGCCGGTTCTCTTTTGATCCTCCCTTTTGAACTCTTCAACCAATTATTTTAAACAGAGTATTTTTATAGGGTCATAATATAAAATTAAAATTTTATATCGTGACCACACTTGCATGGCAATATAAACTTCAACATAACGTTTTCAATTGCGCCTGCTCAAATAAACACACTATATCGCTCCCCTCTGTCAGGTGTGATGAATAAATGACAAAGCGTTTACCATTCTTTACTGGATGTATTATTTTCTAATAATTAACACATATAACAAAACGGCTCTCAGTAAAATGGATATTTTGGTACAAATAACAGGGCTGCGATCTATCGGCGTTCGGTCGCCAGCTGAGGCGATAAACATTTGGCTGAAAAAGATTACTCGATCTCAATATCTTACAATAGATGGTCGTTATCAACTTGACGCCACTGTCAATCGCAACAGAACTATGCGGTAGTCCATAATTTTTCTGAGAGAGAATTTGGTTTCTAAGCTTAAAGTTCAGTGTTGGACTTGTAACGACTGCCGAAACTAATGGATGAGACTACTTTGCAGGTCTTCTTCAAAGACAAGTAAACCGGCATGTACGAGTAACATTTTCCAGTTTAGAACATCATAAATCAGTTAACATTGTACAATGATGTCAATGTGTATTCGTTTGCGCATAACTATAACACGTAACCTAAACGAAACAGCAAAGGTTCTCTTATGTTGGACTCGCCTGCGCCATATCAAAAAACCTGGAAAGTACAAGTTTGACAAGGCAGTACGAAATCAAAGAGAGAAGCACTTTAAAAGGATGCTCATCCACGTTTTATATGCGCGTGGTGACGCTTAAAGGACCGATTAGAAAAGGAATAAAAACTGAAGTAAACATTGTAACTACAATCGTGACTAAGATTTAGAGACAATTTCTCTGGTATGCTTGACACTCAAACTCTTCGCCGGCTGATCTGTTATTGCAATGCAATGCAATCAACGTTCGATTTGGTAGGATTTTCATAAAGCGAGAAATAATAAAATGCAATCTTAGGGAACGAAAAGAGATAGAGAACATTCTACGTGCATCAACATGAAATAAACAACTCTATACAAGAATAAAGGCTGATAGTTTCGAAAGAAACTGGCTGCGTCGGTGGGAGTAACGAAATAATTTGGATATATCAACAAAGTTGAAGTGGTAAATTGGCCACCGTAATGATTACAAAAGCTGACGTTTCGAGCTTTAGCCCTTCGTCGGAGCGAATAGAGGAATTGTGGGTTGTGTGTGCTTTTAAATGCAGAGAATGGAGCTACGTTATTGGTGGGAACATGGCAACGAGAAAAACAAGAATAAATTAGTGGAATAAAAAGCGTTCGTTGATCCCTGTGGGATTTAGACTGCCGGTTTGAAAGATGAGCTTTTGTTCAAGATTTTTACGGCTTTCGGTGTTACCTAAGTGTAAGGAAAGACCGCAGATTGCTATATGTTGCTTAGAATGATTAGGTAAATTAAAATGTCTAGCGACTGGTTTCGATGTGTCCTTGTCATTCTTTTCCACGTCTCGAAGGTGTTCTCGGAATCGGTCACCTAGTCTTCTGCCTGTTTCGCCGATGTATATCTTTTTGCAATAAGTGCAAGTTATGCAATAGATTACATTGGCGGAGGTGCACGTGCAGTGATCGGTGATCTTAATGGATCGTTTAGGTCCCGATATTTTATCAGTGTTGTGAATGAAAGGACACGTTTTGCATCGTGCACGAGCGCATTTAAAAGTGCCTGGTTGGTCATTAGTCTAAAAAGAACTTCTGACCAAAAAATTGCTTATGTTTTTGTCGCGTTTGAATGAAAGGAGCGGAGGCTGCGAAAAGATAGTACTTGTCTCTGGATCGTTTTGAAGTAATTTAAGTTTTTTAAGAATGATGGATTTAACTGAGTGGTTGTGAGGGTGAAATGTGAGAGTGAATGGAATGTGGTCGGAATCTTCCTTATGCGACGTTTGAAGTGCTGAATGTCGATCAATAACTTGGGCGCGGTGGTAACCCGCTTGAACGACAGAAACAGGGTAGCCACGTTTATCGAAAAACTGGCACATTGACTCTGATTTGTGGTGGAAATCATAGTCATCACTGCATAAACGACGAGCGTTACCCTTTCGTCGGAGCGAATAGAGGAATTGTGGGTTGTGTGTGCTTTTAAAGGCAGAAAATGGAGCTGTGTTATTGGTGGGAACATGGCAACGAGAGCAACACGATTAAATTAGTGGAATGAAAAGCGTTCGTTGATACCTGTAAGATTTAAACTGCCGATTGGAAAGATGAGCTTTTGTTCAAGAGTTTTACGGCTTTCCACTTATATATTTGATAACTGAGGTAATACAAATATTTGTAACTTTAAATCACAGTCAACTGGCCACAGAAAGAAGTCGCGAACTCGAAATCGCTTTTATCTAAACCTAATCAATGCCGTCAAGACGCCTAAAAGACTGCCTTTGAATATGCTTAAAAAGGCGAAAGGAATGTACTTTAAAATAATTCAATTCTAGAAAAAAGATTACAAACCCATTTATATAAATTTGGGATTACGTTTGACAATGAAAGGGTTTCTTAAAATATGAGCTCAGATGAGCTTTCAAACTAACAAACCGTTTCCTACTCTGATTCGGATTAGACTTCTGTAAGTAAACATTCACTCTCAATTACTTCGCAAGAAAGACAAGAAAGTCATTAATACACTACACAAGAAAATTATAATCAGTTTTAGAATATACTGAGATAGTGGATAGCGTTGAAAGCGCGCTCTGATTGGCTATTTGCAGTTAAATATTTTTATAGAAACTGCGCGGTATAAATTCAAATTTAATAAAAATTTAATAATAGTCAAACTCCGAATATCCTTTGCTATTTACCTCCGAGCAACTCGAAAAAAATGGCGTCCCGTTTGCATCCGTGACAGACTAAGAAATCACTCAAATTAGTTTCTGGTGGTGTATATGATCTCACAATTTTAGTATATACTAAAACAACTATTCATCTCAGTGTTGGTGGTTAGCAGTGGGTATTTACCGAGCCGCGAAGTGGCGAGGTAAATATCCACCACTAGCCACCTCCACTTCGGTGAATAGTTGTTAATTAAAAATGATCGAATGGCTGACTGTAGACTATCCAAATTTTAAAGAAAAAGACATTGCACTAATAGAACCTGATTTACTCGTCAGAAAAGTTCCCAGTAAGTTCTTCAACTCTAGCTACTTCACAAGTGCTTATATTGTGTTTTGCTGCTTTCTATAAGAGAAAAGGTTTAATAGTAGGCCTGTGATGAGAGGTCAAGAGACCGAGTAGAACCACTTGTTTTTGGGCTGGTAGGTCATTAAACCTAGTCAAAGTTAAGAAGATCATGTCTTCTTTAATACTTCAAGTCGCTAATGCTACACATATATTTAGTCATTTTCTTTGACGAACTTTTGACGGCGAAGCAATGATCCCATGACAGTACAACACAAGGCACTGGAAGTGTTCTCTCGTGGAGGGCCCTTGCTGTACAAACAGCACACAGCTACTTAATATTATTTACTATTTATTTAATATCATCAGAGTAGTACCTTCGGATATTTTGCGCATTCCAATCGCCCTTATATGTTAAATAGGCGTATTGGGGGAGAAATAAATACACCCCACCTGGTAGTTTAAGATATAACAGATTGTTTTTCGAGTTGCGTTGTATTTTCCCGAGCCTGATAGGGGCGGGAAAATGCGAGAAATTTCTCTGCTTTCCGTCTGTATTTTTTCCCCGTTCTAAAATGTAACACAGTGGTATATTTTAGCGTTCCAGTGCCCTTATAAGGTAAAATGGCGTAACTATGGAATAAAAAGCGAAAGTGTTTCTTAACCCAAATGGAGCATGATCTGCTATATCCTCCCAATTTCTTTGCAGCGTGCAAGACTAAACGCTTACAGAATGCCTATCATCAAAACTTTAACTTTGAGAAACGACCTTTTGATCCTTCTTGTCGTGGTAAAAGCAGTGCTTTGAGAGGCCTTTTTTATGATGAACTCAGTGCGAAATACTCTCACCACTACAATATTTAATAAAGTTTTATCAACACCTATTAGAAAGCGGCCCTCGCTAAAAAAGATATTTCGGTGTAAATAACAGGGCTGCGATCAATCGGTGTTCGGAGGCTAGTTAAAGTGACAAACATTTGGCTTCGGGGTATTGAAAAATATTTTTTGATCTCCCTATTCTAACATTCTCAAGTTCTGTTGATCTACAAGAGTCCACATACGTTATTTAATCTTTTGTCTTCGGCATAATTTTGCCGCGATCCATAACTTTACTGAATAAAAAAAGTGTTCTTTAAGGTTATACCTTAGACACTTTACTGGCTTTCCTATTATTGATATGGGAACAATAATCGATTTTGTGGGGCAAGAAAAGCGAAAATGCTAAGCAAGGGAAGACAAAGAGTGCGCACGCGAAACAACAGTAAAGAGTGTGCCTCTCTACGCTTGCCAGATATCAGTTAATGATGAATCGAGTTTTAATGAAACTATTTTTGTCTGAGACAATTGATGTAAGGTATAGGATAAAAATAGGATAAAATAAAAGCACTCTTTTTTCAGCTCAGTTAAGTTCAATTATTTGTGGAGTTGTTTCATAGGTCCCAAAAGATTTCTCGCCTTTCAAGATTCTGTTCTCGATAAAGGTACTTATGCTGGACGCACTGTAAGCTGTGGCTATAGTTGTTCCTCAGCGGTACCATTGACACAGTCATTGCTCACGTAAGACAATACCAGCTTTAGAGTTCAAGTAGGAACTCTTTCCAAAGATCGCCAGGGCAGTGGAAAGAAACGGAAAGAAACATCATTTGGAGCCCTTTATTTTCTGCTCTGAATTTGGGAAATTGACCTTTGTACTAAGCAGTCCTACAGTTAATAATTTGTTTATCATAGAAAGGGAATCCAACGAACTAATCGAAGAAACTTATCAGGAGCCTTCATGTGGAGAATCTAATTGGATGTGATCGCAGCCCCCAGTTAAACAAACTCGCGGCTGAACTAGGCCAGTTTGATTAACTATTGCTTATAAATAGATAAACAAATAAATAAAAATCATAGATCAATTCTGAATACATCTCCAAGCCTCAGCTTAAAATTGACCTTAGCCTGCATTATCGGCTTGTAAAAAGAGGGGAAAAAAAGAGGGATTATTTTAGTGCGAAGGGTGATTATTAATCCTAATAATTCCGCTTCGAGTTAGCTTCACTCTTGTCCTTCCTTTTTGCACTCTGCCCACTGAGGTTAAGTTGGCCTAATATTAAATTTTTTAATAATAACACAAAGTATGGGGCAAAACTGGATGAAGATCGATAGGCTAGCGAAGTTAGACTATACTTGAATGACAAAGTTTATAAAGCTTCACTGTTCTTGTTTTAGTTAATAAAAATTACCACGTTAACACATACAAGTCTCCCATCATTTATACGCTTTAACTTGATGAATGCCTTGATTTCTTTTTTCCTGTTGTAGGCATCTGAATGACAACTATCTCAAGGAATTGCCTCAAGGAATTTTTACAAACAAAACTGATATGTCTTTTCTGTGAGTAGTGAAGCTGTTGTATTCATTAAAAGTTCATGTGAGATGACGACAAAAGTGCACAAGGAAATTTTTAAAATAAACCTGTAGATCAAATCTGTGTCTTACCATCTATAAGTCTGCTTGTAAATGTCTCACAGTATTTACTCCCTAAAAATTACATCAACTTATGACAAGCCTTCTCAGCTTTGTTCGGGCCTTTTATTAATACGGACTGCCAATCCAAACAGCCTTTTAAAGTAAGGTGGTTTAAAGAGACTAAAACATGCAAATAAAGGAGATTTCAGTACTCAGCATTTGGCAATAAATTGGTCCAGATTAGCTGAGAGAATACGATGGAAATCGTAGAGGCTGGCTCGGAAAAGCAAATAATAGTGAAAATAATACAGAGCGATAATAATAACAATAACGAAAATGACAATAATCATTATAAGGATGAATAAATAGTAAGTGGCTGAAATGAAACAAAATGAAAGGGTGAGAAGGGACTCGGATCGGGAATAGAAGATTCAAACAGATTGCATTCCGGTAAACTTGAAAAACGTCGACCGGCTTTGGCTTTCAGCTTTGGCTCTGTATATATGAAAGTGTTCTTGTAAATGTACAGAGTTGTTGCTTGCTTAAGCGCTGTCAGAAATACATAACCACATGTATTTATTAATTTATTCAATTACTATGGTTTGAGGATCTCAGTCCCTATATATGTTTAAATACCTTAATTTGACAATCATAGACTAATAGGCAAAATAGGGGCAAAGTGAGAAAGGAATAAATTTGTCATGGTGGTATAAAAATCCCAATTGGCAGGAAGGAGACCATTTGCCTATTTACGGAACACAGCCGAACGACGTGAAACCAGGTACCATAAAGAAGAAATTTAATGATTGCTAGGGCGGAGGGCTTGAACACGTTAACCATTCTGTCTCGCTACCTTTAATCAAGCGGCCTTGAGAATTACGAACAACTCTTCCACAACTTTTTTTGGGTATAATTCTCTTTCACAGCAGGTTTAAGGCACTGCAATGATGGAAAATACCCTATACAATTAACAAGTTCTTAGCTTCGCTTCTAATCATTTGATCTTTATGTTTAAGGGACTTGTCTAAAAACCTCTTCAGGGATCTGCCATTCGATGTTTTCGCCACAAATACTGCCTTGGAGTATCTGTAAGTAGGTTTTTCAATATTTTGACGAGACTTTATAGGACTAGTTATAAAGGATTACAAATGTTAAATATGTCTCTATATATTGCATTTCGTTGAACTTTTACGTGATCAATTTGAGCATCTTATTTAAACTTATAAAAAAGTTTCCTCTCTCGTTGCGATGAAAAAATGAATTCTACACTGATACAGTCAGACCTAATGATTGACACAAGGAAGTCCTTGACAATACAATAAACAATGTTGGGAATCTATAGATGAAAAATATAAACGACCATTAAAATCTTCTGAGAAGGAAATTACGACAATGTATTTGAGAGTTAGCAAATTAAGACAAACCAAATCTTTTAAACAAACTTATTATAAACCGTAACGTGCATCATTAGGCCATAAACAAAGTGATATTAAAAAAAAATGTACCAATTTCTATGTTAACCTCACAAGATTAGACTACAAGTCATTTTCCCATGGTTACCAACTCATCTATTCCTAAAACTGCGTAACCAATGAGTGCAACCGTATTAACAAACCTCTTATTTCCTCACATCCACTGATATGATTGCTGATAACATTAAGTTTTAGAAGTATGAAAGTAAAAAAATAACCTTCCTGTTTGGTTATATCTTTTATAAAATTTTCCCATCATAGCCTGCACACCAAAGCATACGAAACGTACGCCCGATCATTAAGGGCTTGGCTACTTAGCATCTGAAGGCAAAAAGGCTGGTTCAACATTCCGGTTTTGCGTGAGAGTTGATACATAGTCATGGAATGATGAGAATATATTATTTTCTTATTCTTTGGTTCTATTTATTATACAAAGTTTCTTATCAACCACAGTGGAATGTGAAAAGAAAGTAGCGATAACTCCGATTACTTGGCCAGAAATCGCCCTCGATCGCGGACTTATCGTGAGCTTCAATTATGGTCGTCTTAGACATACATTTTGCGATGGCTCAAAATAGTCTCGTTATTTTTTAGAAACACTTGTTTTTTAACGAAATGTAGCATCGATAGCTTTTCTTTTGTTTTACTTACCTTGTGCCATGCTATGCTACATTTCTATTATATGTATAGGTACTTGTCTGAAATACAATTACATCACCTGCCCTCAGGACTCTTTGACAAAAACACAAGGCTGCAGTTTTTGTAAGTAACACTCTACTATCTGTGAGTCTTATCCTGTACGTAAATGTAACACAACATCGAGCATCGAGTTAAAATGATGAAGGAATAAATACAACTCAAAATATCTTCTCTGTATCTTTCATCTAACGAAATTTATTTATTTAATTGCAAAAATCAAGTCACCTACGGCTAATACTAGTAGCCAACTTTCAAGCGTGCTGACTGGGAACTCCGATATCAGATCTTAGCTGCACAGCACTTCTGAAAGCCTCCGATCACATTTACTTTTTCTTACCTGTTGTTGTTTTTGAATCGATACGTCATCTAGTGTTAGAGACAATAGACAGTTTTATCAGATTCTTCTTTTCGCGTCGCCATTTTTAGAATTCACGTGAACATAAGGTCTTAAGTCAACTGCCGCATATCTTTGACACTAAATAAATTTTGTTTCCTGAAATGACGGCTTATGTAATTTTGTTATCCATATAACGGGAATCATAAAATGCATTCCGTGAGAAAAACTTCAACAAATTTCTACTATTGACACATATCTACTACAAACCTCGTCAATTCAAATAGATTGTAGCGTGTGGTACAATGGGTAATATAAACGAAATAAGTTAGTTAGTTACCTCCACATTAAGCACATTAAGTGAAACTAATTCTTCATTTTTCTAATTTGTTAAAACATCAGCGAGGTCCAGTAACTATCACTGAAAACAACCCCTAAAAGTATGAAAGTCTGTATCTTATCACAGCTAATTAGTTTCGTATGGTAAAATACACAGACGCCTGAATGACAATGACCTGAAAGGACTAAATGGAAGTGCGTTCAAAAACATGACAAACTTAAAGGAATTGTAAGTGATTCTATCAAAAGTGCATTGGAAGGAATTCCTCGTCCTCGAAAATAATTATATTTAAATTCTTCACTTTGGCTGGCTTTAATTAAACGTATGGTGATCTGTATTATGGGTTTTGATGTAAAATGAAACAGAAACAGATGAATAGAACTGGAGAGGTTCTGAAAAGGATAATAAAATATAAAATCTTTTGTCACCAAAGGATGACTAAACTCGCACGAGGCACCCCTTCTAAAAAGGTTTGTTACAGACAGGGTCGATCGAAATGTTTTCTGACGCAAAGTACTTTACATGCAAAAAAGAAATATTATTTTTTCTTTCATGGATCAAATTATGCAGTTGTTTGATAAAATTGCTCTCTAAAAATACAGCAGCACCTCCCTTTATTCTCTCCATCCTTCGTTGTTTATACTTTCCCTTATCATCCTTTCCATCCAGTGGCTTGACAACAAGTCGGTAATATACTACTTTTATAAAACTAGATCGCATACAACATATAGCTAGATGTGACACAAAAGATCCAGTTTCTCTACCTCAATACAGGTGGTTGCAAGACAACAACATCACTGAATTACACCCTGAACTATTTCAAGGTCTAAAAAGTCTGAAAGAACTGTGAGTTATTTTCATACTAAGCTTTCCTCTAAAATTGACCCAATAACTGCCCAAAGTGTCTCAGCGATAATACCAGCGTTAACATCACAACTTATCATTGGTAGTGTAGGTCTGACATGGATTCTGCCAGTCACATACCCTTCTTTGTCAGTAGTTGGAGACACAAGGAAACATTTTCCTATGGCAGATTTCCTAATCGTAAATTATGTTTTTTCGTCGTAAAATTAAAATTTCCTATAATGGGAGTATAACAAAGGTACCGGTACGTATGATGCACGATCCTTCGCAGTAGATAGCGCTATTTATGCGATAGTGAAAATCAGACCTGAAAAAAATCAGGCCTGTACGGGATTCGAACCACTGATAGATAGCTTGGATAGCTTTATTAGGAAGTAAAATCATTGCAGCCCCCGGCCGGCTGAAATACGACTTACTTTACAATGGAAATAAATTATCTCTTACTCTAAGATAACTACAGTAAAAGCCGCAAAGTGTAATCTACAATAAAATACAATAAGAGAAGTATCCAAAAGCAAAATACAAATAATTAAGATAGCTACTAATAATTAAAACTGTTCGCCATGATAAATGTGTTTTTGAACCTAGTTTTCTTACAAATCGGTAGCTTGAAGTATCTCTGGCTGCGGGTGCGATAGGTGGACTCGTTGCGTGGAGGCAGCAGATCATGGAGCTTGTGGTTTTCTTCCCTTACAATCTGATCAAATAGAGCATCACACAAGATCTCCCTCTCGTACAGTGACGCAATGTCAAGAGCTACTAGAGCCTCAGCGTAGGATAAGCCAGGTTGAATCATCCGCAACGCGCGTTTTTGCAACCTTTCCATTTCATTGGACAGATATTGCGGCAAAGAATGATGAAAAACTGGGCACGCATATTCTAGTGCAGGGCGTATACATGTTGTATAGAAAAGTAGCATATTCTCAGATGGAACTTTAGCGCGCTTTAGCTGTTTTAGGAAGTACATACGCTTCGCAGCCTTTTTGCATATAGATTCTACATGTGCGTTCCACCTGAGATTGTCCGAGACTATCACTCCTAACAACCTTGCGGATGAAACAACTTCGATTTGCTTGTCATTGATAGTAATATGATCAAACAGACTACCTGATCTGGAGAATGATATTCTCAGCTCTTTACATTTAGACTCATTGAATTGGAAACCATCAACTTCTGACTGTCTTACAAGTTCATTTACACGTAATTGCATGTAGCTAGACTCATTCTTCAATACTGATTCGACAAGAGTGGTGTCATCAACGTATTTCCAAATAATTGTGTCTGCTACAGAAAGATTATTTATCATGATAAGGAACAGCCAGGGGCCCAATTTCGTCCCCTGTGGCACCCCTGCAGGAACAGCTTCCCACTCCGAGAAGCAATCGCGGCTCAGTTTTATCCTTTGCTTACGGTTCGTTAAAAAGTCCATAACCTCTGCGTTACTAGTGCAGCGCTCTACCAATTGAGCTAACAAACCAACTAGGAGCAGGCCGTTAAGTTGATTCGTAATAAAGCCGTGATGATAAATCAGATGCAATGAATATATGAAGTTCATATATTTTGAACTGCGGTATTAAATACGTATGATGCACGATCCATCGCAGTAGATAGATAAATCACGGCTTTATTACGTAATAAAGCTGTGATGATAAATCATCACGGGTTTATTACGAGTCAACTTAACGGTCTGCTCCCAGTTGGCTTGTTAGCTCAATTGGTAGAGCGCTGCACTAGTAACGCAGAGGTCAGTGGTTCGAATCCCGTACTGGCCTGATTTTTTTCAGGTCTGATTCTCGCTATTGCATAAATAGCGCTATTTACTGCGAAGGATCGTGCATCATACGTATTTAATACCGCAGTTCAAATATATGAACTTCATATATTCATTGCAAAGGTACCGGTCTCGCAAAAATGAAATTTTTGCACACATTCAAATCTCACAGCATTTTTTTTATGGGATATCTTTCTCTGTTTTGAGACATTCTGGTATTTTCTTAAATCATGACTTTGATTATTTCTTTTTCAATTCGTTGGAATAATCAGAAAGGGAGAGTCCGCGTTTACCAACAGTAGACAACAGTGTTAAGTGGGCGAAAAAATTTAAATAGTCAGCTGCCTCTTACCTTTTGCTAGAAATATCGAGTTCTATATATAATTAGCGAAAACAACACAATAACTGTTGAAGATGCTCGTACTATAAGCCACACTTTGTACGCATATGGCATCACTCAGCCCTTTAAGTATTTTTGATGACCAACATCTGTATTCATTTTAAGTTACTTATAAATTTCAGATCGTAGACTTAATGACGATTTAATTTTCCTGTTTTGTCATCATCAGCTATCTGTCAAATAACAAGTTGAAGAGTCTGCCAGACGGAATTTTTAACAGCCTTTTCAAGCTGATACATCTGTGAGTGAAATGATTATTTAACAAAGGAGATAATTGGGAACAACCAAATGATCATTTTTGTGATATTGTTTACAAAAGCACAGCCCTCACGGCTCAAATAAACTGAAGTTTTCCAGCTTGACTTTGTGAATCTGACTCGATAAATCTGATTCGATGAAGAACAGAATGCTATTTTATGCAGTTGATGTGCTTTGTTAAGTAATGGTAAGATACTTGGGGGTTTAAATGTTCAAAAGCTCCAATTTTAATAGCAGCCTTAACAAGCACCTTGTTTTTTCTTTTTGCTGGATAAAGTATCAGTTTTTAACATATGATAACCATTAACCAACGGATGCGCAAGTGATAACGCTGATAATGATACTAATAATAACAATAGTAATAATCATAGCAATGATGATAACATAGTAATAGTAATAAAAACAGTAAGAAAAGGGGAAGCCACTACACAAGTAAACAACAGTTTTTAAAGTTCTTCTCCAAAAGCCACTGCAAAAGTAAAATTCTATGAAACACTTTAGCTGATAATTCTATTATTAGGGAATTCCTTGTAACTGTGGGGATTTTTTCAGGGATTTGTCAAACAATGAACTCAGAAATCTGCCACCGCACATCTTCAGAAACATTACAGCGGTAGAATCTCTGTGAGTAAGATTCTCATGGACATAAAAGATTGAAGATTAATTTTTAAGGATTTTCTTGAAAACTTCAAATGCGGTAAATATAACAGCTTCCTAGTTTATGACAACTCTAATAATAATCTACTTTTAGATGGCAAACGTTTTTGTCTCCTTTATACGTTGTATATTATGTTGTTGTACTGGAGGATCAAACTACCCCAATAAGTTTGTAATTTGTAACAAGAAATGGAGTATAAATCATTTTTCAAATTCAGCTTAAACAATAGACCTTCTTAAGGCGCTTGGGAATAAACTTAGAAGTTTTCGATTTTACCCTTGAGAGCATTATACTTATGTCTGATGTTTTTCTTTGAAGATAAAGAGCTATTTTATTGGGAAAGGAAATGCCATTGCCTTGCCTGAACTACAGTAGTGACTAAAAAACAGTGTTAAAGATATCACTCCACAGGTACACCTGTGTATATCAGTCTAAGGTTTCCTTGTCACTTTTTTCAGGAAAATAGACTACAACAAAATTGAGAGGCTTCATGAAGATCAGTTCCAGGGCTTGGTAAATTTGTCCGAACTGTAAGTACACTCAGAGTTAAAACATTGTCCCAAGATGATCTGATTCGCAAACCACATAGCCCCTCAACAGCTCTTTCAAATTTATCAACTCAGTTGATAAAACCAAAATTACAACATTATTGTAATGTTAACTCCAACATCGCTTAAATGTAATGTGCAACACCCAATTGAAATCACATTATCTTACTAAAATTATGTATTTATCTTTTATTCCTTTCACCTGTTTAAGATATCTCTCGGAGAACAAAATTGAGGCTTTGCCAGATAAAATTTTCGAGGGCGTCAAAAACCTCAATGCTCTGTGAGTACGGTTAATTACAAAGAAAAAAACATGCTAGGATGTTTAAAGTGATGGGGAGAGTGTAATAGAAGCATTTAAAATCTGAGATCTTACTTTAAAAATTTGAATATGAAGTAGAATAGACAGTGCAAAAAGAACTGCTTATTTAAACATACTTTTAGTGAGCAAGGGTGGATATTAGTGAAATGCAAACTCACATAGTTGAGAACTAGCTAGTTTTACAGCCATTCAATGTAATTTTATGAGGAAAATGACATTTGTAAGAAACTGTCTACCTACTAATTGTAAGTGATTATGTTCTTTATTTCAGCGATATCTTCGGCAATGAAATACAAAACGTTTCCATCACGACTTTCAGCTATACTCATAAATTGCGATTTTTGTAAGTTCACGGCAAATTACAGATGCTTATCTAGACACCAAAACTTTTCTATTCCTTTTTTTTTAACGGTCTATTTGAACATTAATATGTACTTATTGACGAGTTCGGTCGAACCGGAAGGAACAATATTTGCCTCAAGAGAGCCAATTATTTCCCAGTCCAGCCCGACCTCACTCTGTCAATAAGCATTTTATCACATGACCTCTGACTAATTAAGTTTTAAAAAATACCAAAAATTTTGTTTCAACTTAAATAGGACTCAATAGACCAGCGCGCGAGGGAAGTCATAAAACAAATTTCGAAGTGAAAACTTTTCCTTTCTTTTTCGAGTCGAAACAAGGAACTCACAGTTCATTGGAAATCTTGACTTATTTGTTCTTGTTTGTTCACGGCTGTCACTCGTTTTTTGAAACAACATCGAACAATGGCGCCGTGTAAGTGCACTAAGTGTCGGTCGGCTTTTTCATCTTTCAATATGGTTTTCTTTGGGGATTGCACGAGTGGGGCCGGACGGTTCATTTGATAACATAAATTCTATTCTTAGAAAAACACTTTTTGGAAAAAGTCAAATATATTTTGTCAAGCAAACTACGATATAAAACGACTTAATGTTTGATTAATTATTACTCAAAACTGCAGGTTCATACATTACAACCTGATGGCTGAGCTCCCTAAAGGATTTTTCACCCGGCAGTTGACGCACATTATCAGAGTGTAAGACTCGGTCCTTAAAAATGATTTCCTTCACCCACATATTTTTTTAACTAACAGCCTATATTATCAATCAGTTAAAAATTATTAATTCGCATTCAGATCATTAACGTTTAATATTGCCATAGGGAATCAATTATTTTCTCATCATTTTATGTCTGCATATGCTTGTTATTAATGTTCAGCGATGTAATAATGAAGTATAATTTTTTTTCCTTCCAGAACTTTGGACACCAACCTAATGTGCTGCCACCTCGATCTTTTTAGGGAGGATGCCGATTGCGAATATTCTTTCAATGACAACTTCGCAAGCTGTCACTCCATGTTTCGTAACCCTGCTCCAAGGAGAAGTCTGTGGGCTGTGGGTCTTCTGTCGCTGTTTGGGTCCATATTTGTTGTTGGGTGGCAGTATTTTTTCCCTGATAACAATCTGGTCCAGTCTATCATGTTGGTGAATCTGGGTATCTCAGATGGTATCATGGGTATTTACCTTATCATTGTAGGTATAAAAGACCTACAATGGTCAGGAGAATACTACCTGCATGACTATGAGTGGCGCACCGGTTGGTTTTGTCATTTCAATGGGGCCATGTCTGTCTTTTCAAGTGAGGTGTCAGTTATGATGATTTCTCTGATTGCATGGGACAGGCTTAAGAACATCGTGTTTCCCTACACTTTTGCAAAAATTACACCGAGGCAGACTCGTATAATGTGCGCAGTCATCTGGCTGGTGGGAGGCGTTATGGCATTCCTTCCCTTGTCTGGGATGCGCTATTTTGGTGACTGGTATTATGGCAAAAACGTAGTGTGCCTGCCCCTGCAGCTTTCCCCGCAATTACAAAAAGGCTGGGAATACTCCACTTCCATATTTATCTTTTTGAATTTTTCTCTTTTTATCTTCATAATGGTGGCTTACATTGCCATCTTGATGAAATCATGGTCGTCAAGTAAACAGCTCGGAGCACATGGAACTATTCGTGAAATACGAGCAAGAGCACAAAGTGCCCAGGCCAAAAGAGAAAGAGCACTTGCCAAAAGAGTCTTCTTCATTATTTTGACCGATTTCCTGTGTTGGATACCAATCATTGGTATCGGCATCAAGTCGCACGTCGAGAAAACATTTGATCCGCCTGGTGATCTGGCAGTATGGATTGCAGTGTTCGCTCTGCCGATCAATTCAGCTGTCAACCCACTGCTGTATACGCTTTCTACTCCACAGGTAACAGGTTTATTTTTTATTTCTTTTAAATAGGGCATACTGCCATGTTCAAATCTGCTTTCGTGTCAGAGCAGGCTGACAACTTAATCTTGTAACTGTGACGGTTGACATAAAAAACAAGAATGAAAAAGAGTTGATTTTGATCACGTAGACCAACTTAAATATAATAGAGATTATTCAAGAGTTTCACACTAGCTATGCCATAAATTTCTGATGTGTAGGTGCAAGCTATACTGAAACCAAAACTGAGGAAGCTGTGGTCCAATGTCCGATCTTTTTTCAACAGAGGACAAAATCAAGACGGTACAGTTTTATGTTCCATTTTAAAATACTATGATAACAATAATGGTGCTCCACACCTCGACATAAACAAACTTTAAAGTTTAACAATTTTTGTACAAGTTTTCAAATTTTTTTTTGCGTCTAAGGCTTTAGAAAGGGATAGGAGTGCAAATGCTTTCAAATGGTAAAAACTGAGGTATTTTTTAATTTTATATTTTGATTAACTGAGCCAATTATCAAAATGAGAAAAATGGGATTGTAATGAAGAACACGAGGAGCTAAAGCACAAACAGGCAAGAAAAGCAATCAAGGGAGTGACTCTGAATTCAAGGGTAGAAATAGGGACAAAGCAAGTTTCATGTGGGGGAGGGGGCTTCGCTGGTAGAAATCCTTATTTCAGTTCAATTTAGCTCGATTTACGGAGATTGGTATCCCCAAAACTATGTTCTAGGAATGTTGATGCAAATTGATGCCATTTACCAAACCCCTTTTAATAAAAATATGAGCGGACATTTGTAAGTTACTATCAAAATATAAAGCGATAATTTTCTGTCTTCAGTTTCAAGGTAAAGATAGAAATCTGAATTGTAGAATGTTTTTCATTGTAATAACTGTTTGGAAAAGCCTGACAGTGACTTATTCTCTGGAGAGATCAAGACAGATTTATTGTTGTTGTTTGAAGCAGAAAATGATCAGCAGGGACATTTCGGAAATGGAGGTGCACATGCAAACAACGAGGAGGGTACAGATATAGTTCTTCTCAATTTAATTACATTCGAAATATTCCCTGTCTTCTTCAGCAACCTTTTTCATTGTCACTTATCTATACTTTCTTCTCTTCCCTTTTATAATCTTGTTTTTTTTTTTCGCCTATTTTTTAGATATGATAGCTTTAGATAGCTTTAGATAGCTTTATTAGGGAGTAAAGTCATTGCAACCCCCGGGCCGGCTGAAATACGACTTACTTTACAATGGAAATAAATTATCTATTACTCTAAGATAACTACAATAAAAGCTACAAAGTGTAATCTACAATAAAATACAATAAAAAATAAATAATAAATTTTTTTGCCCATAGGAGAACATATTGAAATGCAAGAAATAGAATACCACGAAATCCCAGTAGAGGAAGTCCCTGAATTGCCTGATCTGCAACTAGGTCAGTGCTCCGTCTGTGTACTTATATTCAAACAGCACTTTGCAAAAATTAAAGTAAAACAATCAAATGGGAAACATACCAAGGAAATTATTCCACTCGAAAAATTTGCAACCGTGATACTGATGTTGATGGTTATGCCGGGATTGACTTTGTAGCAGTCAACTTCCTTGGCAGGTAGATTTAGCTTAATTAACTAAATTTGCCAGAATATTTGCAAATTCAATTTGAAATACCTAGAGCGAAACCACGGCATTCCTTTCCTGCTCTGATACATTCTTTATGTGCGTTTTAAGAGGGAAAAGATTGACAAAGGGTTTTCCCACCTGACATAAATGTGATGAGCTTTGGTGTTATCACTTTTGGTTGATAACTGCATGGAGAACATGAACATGAACATGAAGTTCACCTAGCTTTATATTTTTCTTTAGATAACACTAAAAATTCTGGTGACAGTCTTCCTAAGAACTTTCTACCCTCCTACCCATGAGATCCCCCTACCTTTCCCTTAGTAACCTGCATAGTGTACCTTTCGTACCCACATACGACACAGCCGTAGGAAACGAATGATACGTCTAGATTGATAATTATTATACATTGCTGTCACCATCTGTCTTCTCATTGGCTAAATGCCTAAAGTTAATTCTGAGAAACAGCACAACCTACAGATTATTCACTAATCTGTACCTACAGATTAGTGAATAATCTGTAGGTTGCGTGAGCAATATATGATTTCCGATGGAGCAATGTTAAGTTCACGGACAGCGAAGTAAGAATGGCTTCTAGATTCGCATCATCGACCCAGCGAGAAATTGAGAAATTACTTGAAGATAAAGATTCGGAAAATACTAAAAGATCGAAAAAAGTGGCGAATGTATAATAAAACAGTTATTGGATGAGGTTTTTGTTATATCCGGAATAATCAAGTTCTTGGTTAGTGTTATCAGCCTCAGCCTTCGGCTTCGGTTGATAACACTTACCTCTACCTTGGTTACTCCGGAGATCATAAAAACCTCATCCAATAATTGTTTATAATTATTCTGTTTTGAGTTTTTGGTTTTATTATATGATAAATAACTCTAACTTAAAAATATTCCTTAACTTTGTCGACAGCAATGGAAGAAGCCTGTAGAGGGGATGAAAGTGCATCTTCCTCAGGTATTATTACTTGTTAATTGAAATAAAACTCACAATCTTACAGATGTAAACATAGGCTGTGTAACATAACAAGTTTGTATCCATCGAGAACTCAGCTAATTCATCGCGATTTCTAGAGCTTTGGTGCAAATTTTTTACGCTTGCACGCGTCCAGCTCTGAATGTAAAGCTAACAGTTAACTTGAACAAAAGTATGTACGGTCTTCTTTTTAATAACTGGATTACTTAGTAATATATTCATCAATCAATAAATAGTAGAATACATATATCTTAGTAGACGTTTTGTTGTGTAGTATAGTTAGTATTTAAACGGTTGTGTCTTATTTTGACGAGCCCGTAGGGCGAGTCAAAATATAAATAACGAGTAAAAATACTCAGCGATACGAAATAACAAAACGTCCAATATGTTATTTATAATCCAACACGCCAAATTTTTATTTCAGTGCGGGCGAACTTTGGGGATATTCATTTACGGGGAGTGCGTGACAGAAGTATGCCTAGCGGAACGGAATTGGCGCTTTGTCGTTTTGCAGTTTCTATTTTCTTCAACAAATGCTGAAATATCATTGTCGTCTAACTGCTTTTCTTCGGTCGATTTATCTAATAAACTTGAATCAATATTTGCTAGCTATTCCGACTCTTCGTCGTCAGAAAAATGAATTAAATTGTAACTTCAATCCAATTCGTCGCTCGCGCGATTCCAGAAAACCTGTCTAACCGGTTCTCTGAAATACGAATACCGCGTTATTTCTACTCTACGGAGTGTAGCTGGATAATAAACCAGAATATTACCGCATGTATAATGCATTGGTATAGTAATATACTTAAGTAGGAAACACGAACCAAAAGCATCATGTGATGGTTTACTCTACTTGTTCCTTGAAACAGATTATGACGATGATTTTGACATCCGATCAGCCACTAAAAAGACTGTAAAAGGTATAAGGCCATTTTAATTTTCATTCATTTTGAAGGAGAGTATACTATCTTACAGAACATTAAATTAAGGAATGCTATGTACCACCCAAAGTATTGAATGGTACTACCAAGCTGGTGCATTCAATCTTTGACTGTACTGTTTCTTTTTCCGTCATACAAACAAGATCGGTATTCCGTATTACTAAGGTCATAATCACCAATCAAATCACAGATTCTAAGTCTGTCTTATGAATGAGTTCATGGGAGTAGGTTGGTATTTCCTTCCTTTCTTACTGAACCTAACGGATCAGCGCAATCGAAAAACCTCTTATTGGCAAGTTTGCGGTTGTCAGAGAAAATTGCCAGTTAAACTGACGAAGTAAAGGAAATTGCACAAAACTAGTAGCATGCATGTCAAAGGTGCTCATAAATAATGTCTTCTTAGGAAATGAGCAACATTTGGTTAAAACCTTCAAAGGATCAATTTCAGTGTGGCTGAATTAAAGCAAAATAATAGCCCATTTACCAACTACTCTTAGCCTCATTTTCAAAACGAGTCCTCGTGCTCAACCATTTTTGTGAAAATGAGTTTACTTTGCATGTAAATGGAAGCTTATTATCATATTAAAGGATTAGCACGAGGACTCGTTTTGAAAATGAGGCCAAGTGTAATTCCCAAATGGTCTATTGTATGAGTATGTTGTAAAATCTGAGGCTCGTCAGTGCATGTTGCATGGAGCTGTTCTTGTTCTCGTAACAAATTACCTTATATTGGTACGGAGTTATGTTTATATCTACTTGTTAGCAAGACTCGAGTAAGTTGAGTAATTAACTTTTGAGCCTCTACGAAACAACCAGCAATTTAGTCAAATGAAAGGTGCTCTTTATATTGCTGCAGTTACTGTTCACCATGGAGAAAGCCAGTACCGACGAAGAAGACAAAAAGGTAATTAATTGTTCACTATTTATGTAAGTAGGAGTGTCTACAGACCAGTAAAAGGCTCTGATGTTGATAACTTACCTAGTTCTATGAAAGTTCTAGTTTACATTGAATTAAAAACCCTTTTTTTATGACGGACAGGAGTTGTAGGTGTAACCTATAGCTACTGATACAACATTCAAAATATATCGCGATTATGAGGCGTTTTATCGGTAGAACCCTAATTTACACGATATAAAGAAACATGAGGTTCAAGGCCATTAGAAAAAAAATTCTGAGGGAAAGCAAATACCAGCTTGATCTTTAGTTATTTTTTATTATTTTTGTTTTTTTTTTTGTTTTTTTTTTTTTGTTAACGCTTTGAAAATGTTACCGGGGCAGTTACAAGTAGGTCAAGGGTATGCACCCTTCGCACTTATCCAGGACGAGAGGCAACAGAGACAAAAGTTATGAAGGAAATTGCTGGCCCTTCAACAAAGATTTTAAGAAGTGATAGTAGTTAACAGCTGACTGTTTAAACACTCCAAAACTAATGTTATGCTCCGGTGCCCCATTCAGAGTTCTCGATAATTTCAGTGAGTGTAAGAAATCAAATGTAAATAATTCAGTTATTGTAGTATATTTTAAACCTATTGGTGCAGTTCAAGAAGGAAAAAGTACGCCTGAGCCTGGAAAACCCACTATCGAATGTAAAAAATAATGAATTGATTTTTTGAACTCCTAATTGCTTAAGATATGTCGCCTTTACTCTCGCTGTGCATGCTGTTTATGAACTTGGCAGCTTGCTAACTGGGCCAATTTTCTTGCCTAAAAGTGGGCAATGGGTTTACTACGTAGACCGCTTCATATCTTTATTTGGCAGTAATTGTGTTAGCCTACACAGTGACTGTGAGAGTCCATACGACATTATGACATAAGTCCAAAACATAACCTTGAAGGCATTCATACTTTATTCTAACTTTGCTTTCATACAGCTGGCGAATCTAAGGAGCAGGTGGGAAGCGAAGAGATTGCAGGGCCCAGTGACAAAGGTAAAGGAGAGAAAATGATTTTTGACTGGTCACTCAAGGGATTGAGCCACTTTCTAGGCTATCGAAGCCTCACTTTTACTTAGGTAGTCACTGGAAAAATTCTATTGGAGATATTGGTTAAAGATTAATGACTTTTTAAAAACGCTTAACTAAAACGAAATATTACTGTGTAATGCTGTAGTATTCTATCAAATGAATCATTCTCTGAAGAAGCTTAAAAAAGAAGGTAATAACTGACTATCTCTGTAAGTAGAGGTGTCTAACACCGATGGGCCGTTCTGATGTTCAAATTTGTCTAGTTCCTTTAAAGTACTCTTTTATTTGGAATCAATTATTATGGTGGATCTACAGACAGAAAACAGAAGTGACTGAAGGCTAGGGTACTTGCAAGAGCTCTTCTTAAATGATGGACAGTCATCGTCAGTGTAACTTACACCTGTTGATACAACAGCTGAAATATATAGCAATTATGGCTGGTCTAAATGAGCACAATACCTTACTATTCATACCATCTGAATACTTTCGATATAAAGTAGTTCTAGAAAAACGAGTGTTGCATTTATTTGCTCCTTCATTGAAAGTTTTTCATGATATTATTGACTAACTACATGTATACCAGTTTGTTAGTTTTTAATTTGATAGCGGGCAGTGGGCCGGGTCATCTATAAACACCCTAGTAACTAGTTGAAGACATGTGTTAGCCTACGCAGTGACAGTGACAACAGTTCTCAATGAAATCCTATACAACTTTATAACAACTTTACTTTCGCAAAGCTGGTGAATGTGAGGAGCAGGTGGAGAAAGAAGAGATTCCAGGGCCTAGCGGCAAAGGTAAAGGAGAGAATAGTTTTGATAACTCACTCGAGATGCCAAGGCACCCTGTCAATTATTGAAGAATCTCTTTTATCCTATAAGTCACTGGGAAAGCTATAGTGGAGAATTTTCCAAACACATTCATAAAACGAAAGAATTGGTTCAAGATTGGATAACGCAAGACTGAACGACTGAGGGCTCATGTCCTTTTCATCAAATAAAGAATTTTATTGAAAGAGGTTTAAGAAGAAAAGTAGGTAATAGTTGACCACTCATGTAAAGGGTTTGAAGGTTCTAATCAGATCTAAATAATTGAATTAACACAATCTGTTCTAAATCTATTTACGCAGGTGATGGAGAAAGTAAGCCGGAACCTAAAGAGCCAACTGGGAAAGGTAAAAAAATGATTCGCTTCTCAGGAACTTTACATTGTCCAACATATCTTGCATTTATTCCCGAATACAGGACAAGCTTTTTCGTAACTTAACATCCAGCTGAGCCAATTTTCTGGCTTGATAGCGGGCAACGAGTCAGATGTATATCAAGGCTTCCGGATCTATATGAAGGCATTTGTGTTAGCCAACCCAGTGACAATGGCTGTAATTCCGAATGAAATCCTTAAAGGAACTCATAATTCATTCTAATGAACAACTTTGTTTTCACGCAGCTGGTGAACCTGAGAAGCAGATGGAGAGTGAAGAGATTCCAGTGTCTAGTGACCAAGGTAAAGAAGATAGAGAGAGTGGTTCTTGATTAAGGCGCTATCTTAATATTATCGAATATTCAGGTGATGTGCTGTCCCTTGTGATCCACCCACAATTCTCGCTCACTTTGCATTATTACAAGTATTCAAATGAACATAATTTAATAAGTACAATTTCTTTTTCAATCGAACTCGTGCAGGTCAAGAAGGTGAAAGTAAGCCTGCGCACAAAAGGCCAACTGAGGAAGGTAAAGACAATGAGATGCTTTTTAGAAACACATTTTAATACGCTGTATAACATGTGTTATGAGCTTCACAAGTAATTGAGTCAATTTGCTGGCTTAATAGCAGGCCATGGGCGGGTCTGTTCTGCAGACCACTTATTTACATTCATTTGGCAGCGCACAGAAGAACCGTGACTGTAATCATGCAAACTTGTAATTGATAACTTTCTTTTCACACAGCTGGTGAGTCTGAGGAGCAAGTAACATGTGAAGAGATCCCAGTGCCCAGTGACAAAGGTAAAGGTGATTGCTGTTTTGATTAGGTATTTAAGATATCAAGGCATTTTGTGAGTTCTTGATGCATCTTTTTTAACTTGGTAATCACTGGATAAATTCTGGTGGAAAATTGGTTAAAGGTCTAATAATTTTTTTAAGGCGCTTAATAGAGACAATATTGAACGATTAAGTACTAAAGTAATTTTTTGAATACATCATTTCTGAATTTGAAGAAGAAGAGAATGCGCTTGAGCCGAACATGGACGTCACAGAGGAAGGTAACTCTGCTTATAAATTAACCAACATATAATAATTGTGGTCAAAAAGCTGCTTGGTGGCTATTGGGCTGCACTGAGGAGTTCTCTTGTTCCATATGGTTATATGATACTTGCGTGTGGTCCTTAATTTACTAACCAGCTTACTGATTGACAATCTGGTCAACTAACTAACTAGCCAGCTGACCAATAAGCTGTGAGATTAAATTAACTAGCTGAGCTGTAGCTGAGTGACAAAGGCTGACTATCTGGCAGATTGTCCGCCTGACCAGTGGGCATGGTTTTAGACTAACTGATTTATATTATGGCTTCCTGGACGAAGGTGCTTATTATACCGGTTAATGGACTGCCGGCTCGGTAGATGAAGCAACCGAATAATCAATGAATAGGTTTTGTTTTCAATAATTAGTGTGCTTTTTCTCTTTGTCTCAGACGCTTAACAAGAGCCAAAAGCATTACCATTAGTATGGACACCTCGAGGGCTACAGAACAATTAAGAGATTCAAGGAAAAGGAAAAAATAGTTCTTGAGTAGGAATCTATAGGTACTGTCTGTGGCGATATCTCAGTCAGAAAATCTGTTTTTAGTCTCTTTTTCTTTAATCAGTTTAATGTTTACATTAGTTAGTAAGCTTGTTGTCTGATCTCTTCCTTATATGGTTACATAGGTAGGATATCTAAGTAGGCGTATAGTGGCAGTCTATCTTCGCTTCGTTTTATGTTTGTTTTTTGTTTGGTTGTATGTTTGTTTGTATGTTTGTTTGTTTGTTTTTGTCAATTGTAACATTTTGTTCTGTATGGTTTTTTTTTTTTTTTTTTTTTAGGTTTTTTGTCACTTGTAATATCTATGTCCACCTGATATTCAAGTCTGTTACTCTTAGCATGTTTCTATAGACAATAGTTCTTAGACCACATTCAAACCTAATGGATAAAGGGGGAACACAACGATATCACGGGTGAAGCCAGCCTAAAATCCTGTACAGCTGGTCCTACAATTTTCTTTCGCCTGTTTGACTCTTAAAACATAACTCTTGCAAATTTTGAAACAAAAATTGAACTTTCTCATGGTACAGGCCTGCAACAAGCCGAAAAGCTGGCTACGCTCCAACTTTAATAAGACATTTCAGTCTGCATGCTGATCTATCCATTGAAGTTATTCCCTATTATCAGTAATAACATAGCTGAGTAAATGTTTTGGTTAGAAATGTTCCACTGGTTTTAAAACTGTTTGGCTCATTACCATGGTAATTTTTTAGCTTGTTCAGAGCTTGTTCAAAGTATAAAAGGGATTCGATGTCCTGATTACTTTCCTTCCACACTTCTATCTCAGCTTTTCTTAAAACTGCGATTTGATAATAGGACATGAATCATAGCTGACCGAAGTAAATGTTTAATTAGCGCTTAAATTAAGTTGCGAAAGTTCAGTTTCAATTGTATCTCTAGTTTAGAAAACAGACAAGCAAATATTGAACCAACACCAAGAATTTAATTGGGGGAAATCCGTTAAATCAATTATCAGAAATTTTAGCGGCAGTATAACAATGATCTAAAAGCTCATTTTAAGAATGTTTTTTGACTCGTTTGAGAGAAAGCATCTATGAGAGGAACAACTCAGACACATGTACGGGTCAAGACTATCTCAGAATTTTACTTCTCTCTTTTCCGAATTTTTCTGCTTGATACCAAATTTAGATCAATACATCTAATATTGAAAAGGACAAAAAGGGTTAATAGTGCGATAACAATAGTAGAACATTAACGCGCTTTAATAAGAATTATCAGAGGTTTATCAATAAAACAAAGATTTAGATAGCTCATATCTAGAATTTTGTTGAACTCGTTTAAGAGTAGTTCGCTCTCAGATTGCGTTTTAATCGTCGAGAACGATGAAGCAGCTAACATTTGACAAGAAAGGCTTAGGCAAGTGTACCGGTCAAAACATCATTCACTAGATATTTGGTAGCAGGCTGGTAATCTAAATAGTTCATTACTTACAGGCTACGTTTCAAATTTTTTCATTTCATAGCTATCTTTAGTTGAAAAATACAAATTAAGGTAAAAATGCAGAAAAATTAAAATACTTACTGGTAAAGACGTTACTTACGAAAGATTTGGTAGATATAAAATGACCTAAGTAGCCAATTTCTTTCATTTTTGTAACTCTCATGAGAACATTATAATGGTAGTTAAAGGTAGAGTGACGTCATTTTCGCAATGTTTCGACATTTTTCATAAGCGCTGATTAAAAAAAAAAAAAAAAAAAAAAAAAACAGAGAAAGATGTTTGGGTAACAAGTAACAACAACAATTTGAATAGTTCATTTCCACACCTGGCATGAGAGATTTTTACGCTATTTAAATCAAATTATACTAAATGAATAAAACCTATGAAAGTATACAAAAAGAGGAGGAAAACAGGAAAATACAATCGTCGGTTGTTACAGATTTTTTTATAGAATACAAATGATCTAAATAGCCCATTTCTAGAATTTTTAGAACTCGTTTACGAACATTGTAGTCATTGGAAGTTACAGTGACGTCTGTCACTTTTTTAACATTATTCGTCATTATTATTATTATTAATAGGTATTTGGTAGCGTTTTCAAGCCTAATTTTGTGGTTTATTTATTTCATTTTTTAACTCATATCGAAAATTCTAGTTCATTGTTCTATGTGGTATTCAAACTGTTTAAAAGCTTTGTTCAAATGTGTTCATCAAACATGACTTTTACAGTAAGAATATCTTTGAAGCAAAAGTGGCATCTAGAGGAAAATGATACCGAGTTAAGATTTATTGTAAAACGAAGCCTTCAATAAAACATCTGAAAGACCTTACTCATGAGTCCGTTCATGGTTTACCCTTTGGGAAGTTTGTAAGTCTCGCTTCAGTTTCATTCACAGTATGGATTATGTGTAACAATGGCCTGTCTGAAGTGAACTGATACAAAAATTATTTCTGTATCTCTTGTCCTAAGCGAGCCTTGATCGCACTGGGTGAGGGGGTAGGTAAATGGCCTTGAATTATCATAATGTCGAACAATCGTTTTAATAAATTATTCAGTTTGAATGTTTCTTAATTCGAATAAAAGGCGTCGCCTCTCTTCTCCGAGCCCAACAACCGCTTTGCCTTTAAAGAGAACAAAAAAAAAAAAAAAAAAAAAAAAGCCATGAAAAGGTTATTTCACAAATTTAATTCCTTCGGAACACAACTACATCAATCTATTTTTTTATAATGACACA
Organism: Stylophora pistillata; assembly: GCF_964205215.1. NCBI lineage: Eukaryota > Metazoa > Cnidaria > Anthozoa > Scleractinia > Pocilloporidae > Stylophora > Stylophora pistillata. The sequence goes on along the minus strand of NC_142520.1, from coordinate 47,356,263 downwards.
TTCCACTAAATTTAAAGGCGCAAATGTTTATTTGTTTGAAAATGGATACTTCAGCAGCTAACCTGTTTTTGTACACATAATTACAAGTACAACATTCATTTAAAAACATATTCGAACATAAATTCTCTTCAAATTCTCAGTTCTTTTCTGTATAAATTGGTGGGGAAAGCTAAGCTTTGAACTCCACCTCAAGACAGAGGTTTTATCACTTTAATTCGTACTTTTCACATGACTGTAGAATAGCACGGTATGAGTTTGGTTCTTTAGCGCGTATTGTCGACTACGACGCCTTTGCGCTTTTACGAACGAGTAGAGAAAGACCGAGTGTGGCTGAGACGCAGTTTCTGAATTACTTTATACCACTTCAATGAAAGTATTGTGGCCGTTGCTAGAAATGGAGTCCAACTGCAGAAATGGTAACAGAGCTGAAGAACGTATGCGCACGCGCTAGATTTTCCCGCAGGAAAACTGATTTTGAGTCGTTTGCCTTGTTGATTTTCAATTCTGTTGCTTATAGGCGTCGTTTTCCTTGCCGCTTTTGTTTTACAGAAAACTTCAAAAACTTTGTACACTTCTTAAATATTTTCCAAAATAAATTTTCTCGTTTAAAACTTTGGAAATAGGAAAATGTCTTCGACGACAACAAAATGCCTTGGTTTCAAATGTTAGCTCCTCTTTCTTTCCGCAAATTTCGCTAAATTTGAAACCACGTATGCTTGAGCCCGCGTTGTTGACCGCGCACCTTTGACGTAACATTTCGTTATTAAGCTCTGTCATGAAAGGTAAGTTACACCGAAGAGGTTCGAGTGGTGACGCCTGATGAAGACGTATTTTAGTCTGAACTATTTATATTTACAGACGTCAGCAAGACAGGGTACACCCAGAGCTATACAAATAACAATTGTTTTCTTCAAAATTTAAAATTACATTGTCTCGGCTGAAACAATACCTTACTAGATGAACTTTGCAAGATAAACAAGTTAAATATAAATCAGAGCTGGTACAAATCTTCAGTATAGTTTCGAATGAAGCGGCTATAATTGTGAGTCACTTTTGTACGTAAGATTATTTTCTTCCGTGAGAAAACGCCCGGGAAAACTCTGTTTAATCGTCATAAAAAATAGTTCTCGGTGCGCTGGGGCTTGAAGGACGACGAGACGAGCTTGAAGGTCTTCTTAGGTTTTTCACTTTAACTTTCCTCTTTGAAAGCATCCGTGCCTAAAGAAAACAAGAAGTAAAATGAACTAGAGAGGAAATTTCGAGAAGTGTTCGTTAGCCGTTTTTGCTCTACCAATATATATATATATATTGTGGGAGGAAAAAGACAAGTAAACTACAAGTTCATCCCTACAAGCCTGTTTCGTGGTCGCCCACTGACGAGTGGGCGACCACGAAACAGGCTTGTAGGGATGAACTTGTAGTTTACTTGTCTTTTTCCTCCCACTCATCAGTTAAACTCCATACACACTGAGGCATCGTGACGGTTAACTCTAACTCAGCAACGCGATTACATGACATTGTTTAAAAAAATTCAAATCTTGAAAACCGCGCGCGCGCCAATAACAGCGTTAAGAATACCTGAGAATATATTTTCGCCGATGTCTACAATTGGATATTATTTCACTTCGCTTGTTTAAAGAGGCTTCATGTGGATAAGACAAGATAATAAATTTCTCAGTGAGGCATAAATTGCAACGTTTTGTGGCATTGGAATATGATCTAGCCCTAGCAATAACTTTCCATGAAATCGAATAGTCTTCCCTCTTCTCCTTTAGTTTCCACAGGTACTTGCTCAGCTCTGTGTCATTTCGCCGTCTCTCGTGGTTGAACGACATTTGGTGGTTGCGCCATCTAGTCTTAAAATCTGTCGCTGTGAGGCCAACGTACGTTTCAGTTTCTTCCCTGGTGTCGACTGTGGCTTGGTAGACGACCTCGCTTTGCAAACATTCCCCTCCTAAAGGGCATTCGTTTTCGTTCCTGCATTTGCACAATCTTTGGGGGCGGCTATCTTCGGACATTTTTGCGTTCCTGATTGTGGCTTTGTTATGCCCGTCTATGATCTGTTTCATATTTGGTGTGCATGAGTAGCTCAGTTTAATGGTGTTTCTATTGAAAATTTTCCTCAGTTTGTGGGTGACTGGAAAGCACTTGTCAATAAGGTTAATGAACGCTCTGCCAATGTTGGTCTGTACGTTTCTGTTGAATGGTGGGTTAAACCAAATTATGTTTCTTCGCCTTTTGGTTTGGTATTGCGGTCGGTGCAGTTCCGGTTCAGTGAAGTGCAGCTTGTATGTGTAGCCACTCTTGTGTAACGCGTCTTGGTAGTCTTGCCCAAAACAACCTTAGAATTACCATCGAGGCAAACAAGTAAATCATCAACTTTCTCGATATAACGCTTGACCTGATAACCGGCAGATTCGGACCCTATTCCAAACCAGCAACTACCCATCTATACGTACACAGCAAGTCTAACCACCCACCTTGCATACTACGAAACATCCCCGAAGCAGTTAATAAAAGACTTTCTGAAATCTCTTCTGACGAAGACATGTTTAACAAAGCCGCACCTCCCTACCAAGACGCGTTACACAAGAGTGGCTACACATACAAGCTGCACTTCACTGAACCGGAACTGCACCGACCGCAATACCAAACCAAAAGGCGAAGAAACATAATTTGGTTTAACCCACCATTCAACAGAAACGTACAGACCAACATTGGCAGAGCGTTCATTAATCTTATTGACAAGTGCTTTCCAGTCACCCACAAACTGAGGAAAATTTTCAATAGAAACACCATTAAACTGAGCTACTCATGCACACCAAATATGAAACAGATCATAGACGGGCATAACAAAGCCACAATCAGGAACGCAAAAATGTCCGAAGATAGCCGCCCCCAAAGATTGTGCAACTGCAGGAACGAAAACGAATGCCCTTTAGGAGGGGAATGTTTGCAAAGCGAGGTCGTCTACCAAGCCACAGTCGATACCAGGGAAGAAACTGAAACGTACGTTGGCCTCACAGCGACAGATTTTAAGACTAGATGGCGCAACCACCAAATGTCGTTCAACCACGAGAGACGGCGAAATGACACAGAGCTGAGCAAGTACCTGTGGAAACTAAAGGAGAAGAGGGAAGACTATTCGATTTCATGGAAAGTTATTGCTAGGGCTAGATCATATTCCAATGCCACAAAACGTTGCAATTTATGCCTCACTGAGAAATTTATTATCTTGTCTTATCCACATGAAGCCTCTTTAAACAAGCGAAGTGAAATAATATCCAATTGTAGACATCGGCGAAAATATATTCTCAGGTATTCTTAACGCTGTTATTGGCGCGCGCGCGGTTTTCAAGATTTGAATTTTTTTGAACAATGTCATGTGATCGCGTTGCTGAGTTAGAGTTAACCGTCACGATGCCTCAGTGTGTATGGAGTTAACTGATGAGTGGATCAACTTTTGTTGGTCTACGAAACAGGCTGTATTAAAATCCATATGTGCGTCACTTGAGTAGTCCATTTGCTACTATATATAGCTCCTTCATTGTCGAGTACTGTCATGGATCCTACGTTGCCTATTTCGCTTATATATATATATATATATATATATATATATATATTTAAATCTCTTAGCAAGAACTCTGACTAAAGTAGTCCGGTTATAAACTTTAACTGAATTCTTGGATGTCCATGTTCAAAAAAAACATATGTTTCTTAGCTAAAAAAAAGATAAGATTAAATTGGTTTCCGTGATGTCCCACGTGCAACTTTATCACTGAGATCCGAGCCTTTTATTTTCTCCGGCCAGTAGTCTTTAACAAAGTTATTACACTGTTTTCTGTACAATACCTGTGTTAGTATGGGCCGCACGATCACATTACCCGGAGGCTGCATCCAAGGTTCACCATCTATTTGTACAGGCATCTCTGATTTTAATTTGATATTTATCTGTAATAAAAATCATAATAATGGATAAAAAAAAGGATCGAAGTGCGTGAATAAAGAGGGTCAGTTTCTAAAGAAACTGTGCTGCTGCGTAGGTGGAGATATTACAACATACTTTGGTTTTACCAGCTGAGTTGATATTATAAATTGACCACCATGGAGGGTGTTTGAAGCTGACGTTTCGAGCGTTAGTCCCTCGTTAGAGCGAATGGTGGAATTGTGAGTTGTGTATTTTCTATACAGAGAAATGGAACTACGCTATTGGGGCAATTTTGCTGTCTTTGAGAAATTGATTCAGGCTCATTAACACCCAACTGCATTCGAAATCGTGTCATTGCCTATACTTATTGGTTACTTGGGCAAAATACCCTATTTTTCCTTAGCCGATGTTCGAAAACCAGAGCTCGCGCTCTTTCTTCTCAGGGGGGAACGAAAAAGAATAGCCCACGTGTAGCTATAGCCGTACTCTTCCCGCCCCGTGGAGAAACGAAAGGGAGGGTACGGTTACACGTAGGCTTGGGGAAGGGTGGAAATCATTCTTCGCCAACATGGTCATGTGAAAAACAAGAAGGACAAGATAACAATAAGGGAGAATAACTCACTTATGGCTTCATTTGTTTACTAGATTACAACGAAAAATCTTTACCTGGCCTCCCTGTGCCAGTCGGATACCAGTCCTAATTCCACTTTGAATTTGACCCTATAACTAAAAAAAAAAAAAAAGAAAAACACTCATCTTCATATTTACTGCTAAACGAAAACGTTTCCAATCCATATACGTAAGAAATGACAAGGCTGAGTACAAAAAATAAGGCAGTTGGTAGTGAAACATCACGTGGTGCAGATTAGAGAGAACTGTATAGAGAATCCACCTAATGTTAGGGCATAAAAGGCAAAGCCGGTAGTGATTCTGACTTACCATGTGCATGACTCCCTGAAGTCCAACTACCTCTACAAGACCGTCACAGTGACAAGCTGAGGCATAACCCTGCAAACAGAGTCAACAATTCTCAACTAAGAGTCGAAGAGGAATCCGGGATCGCATCTGTTTTGATTAACTTTGCTTTGTGATTGGTTCAGATATCTCAAGTCACCATCTGAAGTAATCAGGAACAAAACCAAAACCACCGTGTTTTGGTCATTTGCAACATCCGTACTCACAAATGATGGCGTTCTCGTTGGCTACATGTACTTGCAATTTTATCTTTTCTGGTTGGCCCTTGTGATTACTTCTGTGTTGATCATGTTTACTGTAGATGTTCTCAAACGATATATCGGTCGGTATATCGGGCGAGAGTCGGTCGATACTCGACTGATACTCATGTGAGACTCGGTCGAGACTCGGTCGAGACTCGGTCGAGACTCGATTGATATATCGGCCGAGATGTATGTCGGCCGATATAGCGATTGACTCGACTGCGTGTTTTTAAAGACCTCACTTGCCTGGGACAAGATGTCAAGATTTGTTCAAAAGCTTTCTGGTGCTTTGAAAAAAGACAGAGATCAATGCTAAATTCAAGTCGTATTACATACATCTCCTTTGTCTGGTCCCCATGCATCCGTACCTGCTCCCCAACTAGTCGGACAAAAAAAATTATAAAAAATTAAAGGGAAAACTAAATACAAATGAAAATAAAATCCCTCACGCGTATAGAAGCGATACTCGCACCTGCACTGCTACCAATGAAAAATCAGAAAAGAAAACTTTAAAGTTCAACTTTAACTAGATTCGAACCCATGCCTCCCAGCCAGATACATTCTGGGTGCTACACCCGACTGGGCTGCAAAGTCACATGATTGGCGCGAGACAATTAGGCCATTTTCGATTTATTAAAATTCTAACATGGCTTTGAGGCTTGGAGGTCTACAATTAAAGAAATTGATTATTCATCCCTCAACCTCGATGTTGTTCCTTTGTTTTGTTCCCCCAATCCTGGCAGCCAAGTTTGAATTTTGATACATCGAAAATGGCCTCTTTTGGTACGTTCTTCGTTCCCGTAAAGGAATCAGATTTTAATGAAATGAAATACATCATGTTGACCTAAATTAGTACTCAGGATGAAAACTGAGCATCTTAAAATTACCCTTTGAAACCGATTTTAATCCGTTTTCTCAATCCACTCAATTGGAAATTTCACCACTGCAACACTGATTCGAACTCTTTTGACTGACTTCAACTTCCAGCTTTCACTAACCTGCCTATGTTAAGATTAACAATTCCTTCTAGTGTTGGTAAGTCAATTTTTTTGCCATCAATCTGTAGCGAAACAGAAAATAACAAATGAAGATGCTAAGAAACGAGAGAAAGATAGATCACTGGAACCGTAAGGAGTACAACAGGCAAAAAAGTACCAAGGAATACTCCAAAAACCATCTCGTTCGGGCGTTAAATTTTTAAGACAAACGTCTTCAACTACTTGGCGTTCAAACACTCAGTGTTGAATACAACTGACAAACGATGATGATTCTAGGACAACACTCAATATTATATGAGTTAAGTTTGAAGGCAACCATGTAAGCTATTCCAATATCTTCGTTCTACAGATTAATCACCTCTATTTCGACTTCGTGAGTAAATGTCCGCGAGCAGCCTTTGACCATTTTCTTTATCCCTGCTCTAAAGTAAACTCCTTTGTTATGAAGCCTGAAAAAGGAAAATCACAGAATCAACGAACTCTTACTAACAATAAATCATAAAACGCAAGGTCGAAGTTTTCTAACCTATCCACTTTCAAAAGCGCTTACGATGGAAGTTAAAATCTATTGGACGTTTGACTGCTCCGTGTCCGTTAATAACCTTTGGAGGGTGGGGAGGGGGAGGTAGTCGGTAAGACTTCTAAAATGATAAATAGAGTCGGGCACGCACATTCCCACAGACGAATTCGAAATACAGATGACAAAGAGAACAACTCAGAAGACTATGAAACATTTGTTATCCATTGCAAGTGCCATCCAATAGCCTTAGCAATCAATACGGTTCCTTAAATCGAGCGGATGTAAAACTACTGTAACAAGTAGATTTACTTTTCTTGCATCCTCACCTGCTATGGAATTTATCAGGTGCTTCCTCTCTCTGAAGATGAAAATCTAAACAAAGCTCAGCTCCAATTCCGATGCCAAAGTAGTTATTCATCGTAAAAATACTAGGATCGTCCTCTCTTCCTCCCATCGAACCAAGTGCGCTGTCGTTTGACAGTGTGTCAGGAACGTTAGTATCCACGGAGTCAAACATGACACACCATCCATCAAGAAACACTTCGTCGTGAGCCTGGTCAATGGCCATGAGTAGCGATACAGGACTCTCGCCGCCAGAGTAACCACTTCCCCAATGGAGGATACGAGAGAGATCATTACCTGTACTTTTACGATCTAATTTAGTTTCCCACACATTATCTATCCACTAAGAAGAACAATAGAGACATCAGTACATGCAACCTGAGAATCTCATCCAACTTCCATCTGAATCTGTATCCACTAATGAAATCACCACAAAGAAATTATATATCGCGAGAGGGGAGTGGGCATCAGTCCTTCCCAACAGAGTATAAAGAGAGAACATTACAAATTGACTGAGGAATCTTAAAAATATTAAAATCCCAGATGGGCGATGAGTAATGGCCTGTCCCGAAGTCGAGAATCTCAGGCAATTTCCAGCTATTCTCCATCTACTATGCTCCGAGGAAGGGCTAACGATTGAAACAACAGCTTTTCAAAATGCGCCATAGCGGTTTGTCTATCCCTGTAAACCTCTAGTTGTCAACCACGCGCTGGAAACGCTCATTTTATTGTCACATGAAGCATTAAGCTTCGAATAATTATCGATGATCGTTCATTGATCTTCTTTTAAATACAAAGGCTGTTGAGGCCTAAAAAATTAAACTGGAAAGTTTGCACGACTTTTTGGAGTGTCCATCACTTAGAAGCACGTGAGGCAAAGTCGAGGTTAGTTTTAGATTTCCATCCGATTGACCAAGTTTGTCGCAAGAGTCTTGAGATCGATCACACAGCCCAGTACAACAAAACCTACATAAGGTTTTACGTTCGACTCTGAAAAGAAATTTTCTCTAACTCGCAGTTTACAGGAGTCACTTGTAACAATCCACTCACCAGTGCCAAGAGGAAGTACTGCTGATGCAGGTAACTTACACTTCAACTCTTGAACAACATCATCCAAACACGACAACACCCAGCCAACTGTCCCATCGCCCCCACAGATCAAGACACGAAAATCAGGAATAGATCTGAAAGCGTAAAATCTGAAACAAACACAATAATCAATTCTAGACCACGGGACAAAGATGAGAGAAGAAAACACGGCTCGTAGCATTGGGTATAAAAAAGCTCTAACCAATCAAGATGCATCCTAAACGACAAAATTCGATTTTGATCACTTAATTTTTGTTATGTAAATACACAAATCATTTTTGGAACCTCTACGTACTTAGTAAAGAATAAACTTCAACTTCAATTGCAAAATACAGTTTTCTAGATACGAAGGATAGGAGTTTAACATACCCTAATAAGGGCCTCTTTCTGTGAGGCTGTACACTTGATGAGGGTTGAGCAGTCTCTGGAAAGCTGCTGACATGTCGGCCCCTTGACCACCTCCACTTCTAGAGTTAACCAGTACTACAAGGGGTTGGCTTCCAGGGGGGAACAGCCCAGGCTACAAGAAGGAAGAAACAAAAACGACAGGATAAGCATAACTCCTTTTGTGATTCAGGTCAATCTTTTTTTTTTTAGCTTTTTTTTAAGTACTTCCAGAATACTCTAGAGAAAACCTTTGCTCTTGAATTTGCAGTTACTTACATGAATAGTCGGTAGGACTCTTACAAACAGCTCTTTGTTGTCCATAGTGGAGTTTTTAAATTTATTTACAGCATCTGCTGCTGTATCAGCGGCAGGAAATGACCCTAACACCATACATGGAAAGAGTTACAATGTCAGCATTGGGTGACGTAATTGACGGTAAAAAACTACAAAAACAAAAGGAAAAAATAAACTTCCTCAGTCATTTTTGTCATATGACCAGCTTCGCGAGCGAGTGTTTTTATGACATTCCTGATTTCTGATTGACAAAAGCGGCGGTTCTACTCTCGCAGGATTGTCTATCGAATTCCACAAAGTAAAACTCAATGAGTTATCTTTGAGTTATCAAAGATAAGTCATTGATATCTATCAATTGCATTATCTTCCATCCACGGCGTAAACAGATTGATCTCTCCAAAGTTAACATCTATATAAATAACACTCCTGCAACCCGGGTGGAGAAATGTCATTGTATAATTAAATGCAGCCGGTTTACATGTCACGTAATTCTTAGGCAGTCTCGTATGTCACCAGGGAGCAGTAATGGAATTTCAAAGTAAGCATTGCAGTCTGTCAAAACGAAGAAAAGCATGTAAAGCATTAAATATGCAAAAAACAAAAAGGACATAGCACTCGGTCCAAATGCTTTATCAAACAGAGCTAATCCCGCTTTCTTATGAATTAACAATAGGACAAAATCTTCAACGAGATCAAAGCCAATCAGAACACAGGATTCGCCTTATCTTGCCCACCGGCACTGCCAGCGATATTTCGTAAATAAACCCCTTCGGGCAGCTGGTATGTCGGCTGATAAAGTCCTTGGCTGAGAGATTGTCCAAAAAATGAGTATTTGGCCGAGAAGCGAAGCCTTGAGGGCAAATATGAAATTTTGAGAACAATCTCGACTCAGCCAAGGACATTATCAGCCGACATACCAGTAAGCCAGAACAGGGTTTATTTATTTTATGACCCTCCCATTAATTTCCACATCGCAATTAAACTGCGCGTAAACAAACAAAAAAAGCCAGTGTGATCTGATGGCGAATGCGCGTGATTGACACGAGCAAGCAAAACAAAAACAAAAAAACAGTTTGGTTTCTTTCCATGTAAATAGGAGAACGGAAAAGTTGAAACTCTTGTGTTGACTATGTTTTTTCTGCATGGAAAAAAATGGGAGGACAAATATCGACGCGGACAGGGGTTATTGCGTGATAACTGTGCAGTGATTTTGCACCACGTGACGTATAGTAACCAATGAAATCGCGCCAAAATTAAAGGGTTGGTTATAAACTGTAATAATACTAAGTCTTGTGTAAATAGATTCATGCACTGAACTTTGGAATCTAGTAGCTCACCATAACTTGGAAACACACTTTTCATCTCACAATATTCCATAGCTGCAAAACAATTACATACAATCTGTTCACTGAAATGAAGAAAGAGGATGAGAACAACCAAAACCAGAAACCGTCCTCAGAAGATTCCAATGCGCAAGTCATTTGGCCACTAAAATGTCTCTTGTCAACTCGTTCCCAAACCTCCGTTCTCCTTGCAAAGTGGAATGAACGTGTCAGGTTGTCAAGCGAACGAGGACTCAGGGGACGAAATTAATCTCGCATAAAACAAAGTCACTTGTCTATAAGCATCTCACAAACAAACAAAACAGAACTCACTTTCTCCTAGAATGTCGCCAATCAAAGTTTTGTATTTACTTGGTTCCAGGCCTACTGGGAGACTGCCAACACAAATGCATACACTTCCCAAGGGTTCTAAGTTTTGCCTCAAGTAGAATCTTGTGAGTTTCATTTTCCTTACAGACTTCTGCAAAGAAAAGACGTTAAGTCAATTTTATAGAGAACCTACGATCTTCAGATAAAAGCAATATTTGTTAATATATATCATTAGAAATCACTTTGCACTTATCAAAGAAAGTTATAATTAAAGACAGAATAGCTGGAAGCACGAACTTATATAAAGAGCAAAATTTAATATGGCTATATAATCCGGCAGAACTTTCCTGGTTCTATACATTCTAAAAAGAATTCAATCTGGTAAAAATAAAAATCCAGATGGCCATAAATTTGAGAATAGCCACCATGATTGTAACTTTAGAGGAAGTCAATTGGAATGTGAAAAGACAGAGAAGTGCCTCATTCAGATGATTAAAACAAACAAACAGACAAAAAAAAGAGATAGGAGAATTTTGGGAGAGTCCAAAACAAAGAAAGGGGTCAACTTTCGTGAGTGAGGAGGGGAAGGCGATTTCCTGAGGAACGTTCACTCAGTTGAGGAAATATAAAGGTAATATTGTAGTCCGCGAGGAAAATGTCACTTACATTGAGAACGTAGAAGAAGAAGTATCAAAGTCCTCCCAATTGATAGCCTTTACAAAGTTCAAGGGCTTATTATTAATTTGAAACAAAAGCTGAAAATTGCATGCATTCCAAAGTCCAACTGATTAATACAAAAATCTTACTTTTCTACTATCCATCAAGGATTTCCATGGACAGTCATTATGTTCCATTCTTCGTTCATGGACTGATAATTCAATAAGAATAGAAGTGGTGTGAACTGGCACGTTAATTATCAAAAGTCTTAAATTTGAAATTGAATGCACTGCATGGAGTTCTATGAAGAATTTGCGAGTAATTTTCTACAAACGCTTTCATGTATTTTTACTCGCGCGTAATTTGCGTGTGAATTGCGTGCGTGTAATGCTGCTATTCTTTCGGTCGATATTGTGTGCAGTATTGAGTTAATAACTAAAGCAAATGTCCTTTATCACATTACGACCTCAATTATGAAAAATGAGTTTAAAAAATCTACATAAAATGGGATATGTTACCTCCTTGAGCTAGGTGTACTTCAGTCAGGGAAAAGTCATTTTCATTGGCACCCTGTGCATAAGAATTAATTTCATAGTTAACAAAAAAACCAGAGGAATTCCATTCAAACTTCACTCAATTAGTATTTAATTTATTTTAAGTTGCATTAAAAAGCAGTCCTGTGTGATTGTCAGCACCATGGGAAAGTTGTACAAAACAGTATGGAGAGTATGCAATTACTGATGTCAGGGTGTAAAAGGGTTAAGAGTATGGCCTGATTCAAATGGATCCTTTTAATGACATGAACATTGTACCAGCCAATTAAAATTTAATAATGATCATTATATAATTACAATTACTCACTTTATCATTCCAGGGTAAACTCTTATATATCCTTTCCATCTATCTGCACTCTGTAGTGGGGAATTGATTAAAAAATGAGAAGAGAACAAGTTTAAATATCTAAAAGCAAGAACCATGCTGACTTGTAACCTTGTTTACAGGAAAAATATTATTTAAAAAATTTAATATGATAAGAGGACAGCTAGGAAAGCTAATCAGGCTGGGTAACATACTGGTTAAATAAATCAAACAGTAATACTTAGATTTTGGGTAGTTGACTACAAATGAAAGAAGAAAGACAAAAAGGAAAAGAAGAACAAAAGGTGTGAGGTAAAAATAGATAAAAAAATAATATCCAGATATAAATTAACATGGTAATAATTAAGAAGAACACAAAGTACTACATACACTATTACAGTTACTGTAGTAAAATGGACATATCCAACAATATGAACCCTTTAACCCTAAGAGTGATCAGCATCTAATTTCTCCTTACAGTATCACCCTTGACTCAAACATTAAGGTCAGGAGAATAACAGAAATGATCAACAACTACAAAAGCTCTTGATTGATAAGCAAACTCTCCCTGTCAGCAATATAGGAAATGTATAGAGAACAGTATGGAGAATATGCATACTGATGTCTGGGTGATGGGGTGTAAAGGGTTAGTAGTAATATCATGTGGTCTAATTAGAATCTGACTGGTTTAGGAGAAGGTGCAAGATAATTAGACACGGTATATCACTCAATCCTCTACTAAAAACCTGTCAATGTGACAGTAATGTAGTTGAAACCACATCAACCTGAATATATTTAGAACACTTTCTTGGGCCAATATGTCATGACTACAATATAATCCTACCTTCATTCAAAGGAAGATTAAAGGTTTGGATGAATTTCTTTCAACAAACTGATGAGGTTTCTCTTCAGGATCAAGGGTACACTCATTCTCTTTAAACAGCAAGAGAAAAAATCATGGTAAAATTAAAACACCAGAAATATGCTGGTTCTAGAGGACTTTCTAGAAAACAAATGCACCTTGTAAACATGGATTATTTCAATCAGATTTTTAAAAGAAATCAACCCTTTTGCTCATGAGTGATCAAAAATTAATTTCACCTTACAAAAAGTGATATGATGACCAGCAAAAAGGTGAGGAGAGGGGAAAACATGTCAAACTGAGGCAGATTTCAAAGCAGTTTCTTAAGGATAAAGTTATAACTAAAAGAATGTAAAGCAGACAGTGAAGAGAGTGGAGATTTTGAACTTGAGGGTCCTTGTTATCTCACCTTCATCAACAGCTCTTGCAAGGTAATAATTGCTGGGATCATCTGTGACGTGAAATTTTTTCAGGGTTTCTTCCTAAGAAATAATTTAAAAAAAAAAAAAAAACACAATAATGCTAAAATTTGAAGCTGTAATATATTATAATACCTTTTTGCTAATAATAGTCTACATCAAGTACTTTGCAAACTACAGACCCCACTGCCAAACCATTCACCTACCTCAGCTTTTTTAGATTGAAGTAACTTCTGGTCTTATTTCAACTTAATTATTTCAAACAAATATATTAGAGTGTTACAAGTAATACACCTGAGTTGCATACTCACTAGAAAACACAAGCTGGCTTCAGCTGTCCTTGGAATCACTATGTTGAGTCCCATACCAGTTCCATATCTTCACCCAATCTTCCCATACCATTCCCAGATATGGGTCATTATATGGCCCATGTTTTACCATATCACTCCCATACTTTTTCTTTGGTAAGGGTTTTTTACAAAGTTTTGAATCTGTTAAGTTGCCATCATAAATCTTTAAAGAAGTTTCATCTATTACAAGGAATGAAATTTCTTTTACTAGTGCTATAATATAATATTACTTAGCTAAGCATGTATATAAACATCATTATGAGATTCCATGAATACAGAGGTTGAGGGAAGAACTATACTTGCTACAAATCAACACATCCAAACACAGTCTGGTAAGTATCTATAATTTAGCTGTACTAGGTAATATAGTAGGCAATAGCATGATTCGTGGTCACCATGGTTATTTAATTTTGCAGTAATTAACCACTTTCAAGTGATCTTCCAAAATTGTCCAAAATACGGCATACCATGAAGGGGTGAGTGCATGATATTTGGAAAATTTTGAAAATTAATATTAATAATAGGCCAGTATTATTGACAAATACCACCCATAAGTCATGCTATTATTTGTTTATATTAATAGAAGTGAAGAAAATTTTGGTAATACACATACAGGAGACTTTTATTTTGTTGCAATTGGAAAGACAAACACGGGCGTCAGCATTCATAACAATCTTTCCTCACCATGTTGTCATTGGTAACCTTGTTATTCCATCCATTTTTGCCATTATACCACAATTACAATGTAATGGTGAATTGCTGTCAACCAATCAAATCTCTGAAATTTCTTGCCTTATATAATAAGTGATAAACTCATACCTGCATCAAAAGATAAACTGCTTGTGTCTGTATTATGGCGTGGGTCATCTGAGACTATACCACCATTATCATCTACCATACCAGTCTGCATACTTATGGATAATAATTGTTTTAATAAAAAAAACGCCTCCCAGATGTTAGACAAATCTTCTTGACTTTATTTTGTAAGAAGAAACTGGACGTTACAATGTAAAGATATTAGATTATGGTATATTGGCTCATATACCATAATGGTTAAGCTAATAAAAAGTCTTGAATTGCATTATCCAATGATCCAGTTTTTAATAATAAGTTATTAATCTAACAGATAAAATGAGGGGAGGGAAGAATTACAAGCCTCATGGCTCACCATTAAATGAAGCTCATCCCAGCTTCAATGTAAAACAAACAGAAGATTTCAAGTGACTAGCAGTACAAAAGTCATGTAATTACAGGACTCAACACTAACTGTACATGTAGCCGCAACTAGCCACAGACTAGTGGAAATTTAGTTTTGGCCAGGGGTTTTCACTTTCCAATAGCCAGCCTGCTAGTTTGGCTCCTAAACTGAAATTGTGGTAACATCTAAGTTGTCACCAGTCACTTGCATACTGATCAGATGCTTTTTGATAGTAGGTATCCATGCTGCAGGAATTTCAATTTCTGTATCTCTATACTCAGATGTCTTAGCTTTGCATATAAGTTGAACAGGTCAAGTTAATATTTATTTTATAACCCTTCGCCACAAGCGTGAGTGTTCTGCTATAAAACTCAACAAGTTTTCAAGTTAACAAAGCTAATGAGATGAAATGAAAATTAGAGTATGTTGTTTGATTCTGCTACAGAGTGTAAAAATAACATAACTTACAATGTATAGCACACACAAAGTGGTAGACTGATAATTTGATCTTGAAAGTACAGTGTGTAATGGCTATCTGATTAAATCAATCAGAAATATCAAACTATGTAAAATAATAGGGCCGGTTGATTTTAGACAAAATTTAACCTTTCTTTAATTATACTGAATTCTAAACTATCTTGAATTTGGCTAAATATTTTACCTCAATGTTTATTTTTGTGGGCAGTGTACAGAGGACTGAAAGCTAGAACTGGAAGAAGGTATTAATGTTAAAGGAAAACAACCTGCCTATAGAAAATAGTACATGACTGGGTAAAATTAACATGATTAAATTTCTTAAATCCACTTACCAGGAGACAACATTTAGACCTCCTTCCCTGGAAAGTTTAAGTGAGATGTGTCTTTGTATTGCCTTCTTTAAGTCACGCACTGTTGCATTTTGCATGACAACTATGGCTAAGGGTGTTTTAAAAAATGCAGAACAGTATATGTACACACTGCATATAATTATAGAACCATCAAATAAATAACATTCTGGGCTCAGGTGTTCAAAGAGTGATTAGTGCTAACCCAGGGTTAAATTTTAATCCAGGTTTCTATATTTCTCTATTCAAAAGCTGTTTTAGGATAAATTTCCCAATTCTTTTTAGAGCATTCAGTCATCAAATTATTTTAAAGCACTCAGATCTGTGATTGAATTTCACACTAACCCTGGGTTTTCTTAACCCGCTTTTGAACAACCTGGCCCAGTTCTTTTGGATTTCATCTCTGTATGTCCATCAGAGTTCCCTCAAGAGTTAATTATATTAATAATAAGTAACATAGTTATTGATAATTATTCACCAAAGTAAAGTTAATAGTGGAGGATATGAACCAATCTGCAAAGGGCTGAGGTATTAGAATGCCTGCCAATGTTTCTTACACTGGAGTAAAAAATTGTTTTTAATTAGTAGAAACCAGACCAAACAAAAATTTAGTTTATTTCCATCAGTATACCAAAACATGGTCAGGAATGACCCACTCGACATGCAATTCTGTCTGTTGACTGTTCGGAGGTGAATGGTACTTAGCAATCAATTCTGATTTAGCCTGTCAATGCACAAGAAAGGCACTTTCCACGTTACTGTATAGCACAGGTGTATATCCTTAATATAAGAAATTACTGGATGAGGTTGGGTATGATATCATGATTTATCAAAACCAAGGTCTGAGTTACCCGCCAAAGCCATAGGGTAAGGCAGATAACACAGACACAAGGTTTGGCGATTCATCAAATCATGTGAAAACCAAATTCAATAATCGTTTTATTATACATTAATGTACATTTTTAGGACAATCTGCAAAATAAGAGACTTCTGTGAGTAATTGCAAAAGTTTGAGAACATTACACAGCTGGTCTTGGAAACTAGGCAGCCAGACTTTGCTGAGTATGATGCATATAATACCTGCTGTAGATATTGGGTCATATGCTATTGTATATCGATTGAAAGCTCTCGACGACCTGAGTTAAATTTTTCATGGTAAGTCTAATATATAATAATATTTTCCTTATTAATATTAGTTTATTTTGATATTATGCTATTTCTCTATCAATAATTAAAAGTCGTTCCACGATTAAAAATTCTACGTTAGAAAACATTTGAGGTTCTTCTTACGTACCAAAGTGCCTTGTTCATCTTGCTGACGAACGTTTACAACAATAGCGCGGCCATGTTCCAGTGCAATCTACGAGTTCACTTCATCGAGCGTTGGTTCATTTGGCAATCCAATAAGCAATGTACCTCCCATTATCTTTCCTAGTTTTTCAGTGAAGAGAGCCATCACTTCTGGATGCGATGGAGAGTCAATCTTTTTCTCCAATTCTTCCAGGTTCCCTTCGTCCGCCATATTGACCTGAGATTCATTCCCAGGTTTTCTCGAGATTCCAATCAGAAAAGTTGCCTGGCTCTTTAATTTTTGCCACGATTAGCTTACGGCCAACGTTTTATCTACACTCGCAGATAACGTAAATTGGATAATGATCTCAAATGGAGAACAACTTAGGATTACTATTCTGTAGTCTTTTCCTTTTCCTATTATGAGAGTACGTCTCTTGTCACGTTTACGGATACGAACTCTAATCTTTTTGCACTTATGTAACTCTTCCGTTTTTAGCACAAAGACACTAAGAAACTTTCAATGACTTGCAATTAAATCTGTTAGCGCGCTTTGTTTGATTTCCATTCAGTGACTAGCGAGTATCCACTCGAAGCTAGCTACATAAAGCACTGTTCATTTCTATTTCCTCTACGTCAAAGTGTAAGAACTAAATTCGCCTTCTATTAGCAAGTAGTTCAGTTGCGAGTCACTGTAGCGAAAGCGGCATTTCGGAGCCGAACGGAGTTTAGGAGTTCTCTACCCCGGAGTCAAGATCCGATGTAAGTTACGCTTGAAATATTCCTCATTTTTATCATTTCTAGTTTCGTAGTCTTTCGGTTTTCCTTATATCGAGCCTTCATGTATCCGTTCCATAGTTTTTACCGCCTGTGCTGTACAAAGACTGCCAGCTTAAGTGAATAAAGAGTTTGATGCTGCTGCTTGTCTAAAGTTTAACAAGTAAACCTCAAAAGGAAACGTCAGAAACCAACGCTCAAAACAGTCTATGATTACAAAAAAGTAGATTTTGACTTATTAAGAACGGACTTTGCTGCTGCCCCATGGGGTATCTGCAATATCTTTGACGATCTGGACGATGCTACTTGGGCTTGGAAGTGTTTATACAAGGACATAATGAAATCTCATATTCACGCTCGACGAGTAAAGATAAGAAGTGGAAGTCTACCTTGGATGAACTCTTCCATACGTAAAGAGCTGAACAAACGCTATAAACTGCTTCTTAAAGCACAGCAAACACCGAAGGGCTCACAAGCCTGGATAGATTATAAGGCAAGAAATCACTGCAACAAACTCCTTAGATCAGCGGAATCAAATTACTGGCTATCAAAATTTAACGAGACAACCTCTGCTAAAGATTTTTGGAGGACAGTAAGATCTTCTGAGGGAAAGCGAACAACTACGAATATCGGTCCAATTAAAGATAGTTCAGGAGTGATTCATTCAGACGATACATCAAAAGCCATCGCTTTAAATTCCTTTTTTGTTAATGTTGGAAAATCCCTTTCGAAATCAACACAAGATTCTTTAGTAAACTCTCCTCGTCAGTTTGCAAGAAATATCAGTGTCTCTCTTTATGACATAACACTTAATAAGGATCTTCTGAAATCTTCTCTGAAACGTTTGAAACCTGGCAAGGCAAGTGGACCTGATGATATATCTAGCAGAGAGTTGAGTCTCATTGGAGATGCATTTTTAGATTGCTTTATGCCACTGGCTCAAAGAAGTATTTTGGAATGCAAATTCCCGAGCCAGTGGAAACAGGCACAAGTGAAATGTCTTCACAAGAAAGGGAGCACTCTTGACTGCGGAAACTACAGGCCGATTTCCCTTCTCAGCATTCCGGGCAAGCTGTTAGAGAAAGTAGTCAGCCAACAACTTGACAACTTCTTATATGGCAACAATCTAATTTCAATAAATCAATGGGGCTTCAGAAAAGGAGGCTCAGCTGAACTTCTTTTACTCTCATTAACAGAACAATGGCGTTTAGCCCTGGATGAAAGCAATATTATTGGCGTAGTCTTTATTGATTTTCAAAAAGCGTTTGATTGCGTCAATCATACAGTTCTCAAGGATAAATTACACTCTATAGGCATTACTGGCTCCTTTTACGATTGGCTCCTAAATTACCTTGAAAATCGAAAACAATTTGTCACTGTGAATGGTTCAAACTCAGAATTGTTGGAAACAGACACTGGTGTGCCCCAAGGGTCTTTACCTGGTCCCAGACTTTACAGCATTTATTCAAATGGTCTACCCGGAGCCACCAAGAACGCTTCCGTTGAAATGTTTGCAGATGATACCACACCTTACTGCATTGGAAAAACTGTTGATGAAGGTTTATCTAATATTCAGAAAGCGATAGCCGACATAAACAAATGGGCTAAGGATAACTTCATGACTGTTAATCCTGCAAAAACGAAATTGATGTGATTATCCAAGTCAAAATTTATCGGTCCCTTACAGAAAATTTGTTTAGGGCCTAATGAGTTGTCTTTTGTTTCTAAAGCTACATGTTTAGGGATTCATATCGACAATAATCTCTCTTGGTCGCAACATGTAAAAACTTTGAGCAAACGTTTCTCAGCAAGACTGAAGAAACTCAAGCATTTAAAAGGCCTCCACAATCACATCTTAGAGTCTATTTATTTTAAAGGTATTATTCCAAGTATTACATATTCAATTGCATTATGGGGATCCTCAATGTCGCTTCAGATCCTGGAGGACATTCACATTAGAGCAGCGAGATTCATTTTTAACATAAAGGAATCTACTCTCAACACTGAAGTCCTGGCAAAGACAAAATGGAAATCCTTATCATACATCTATAAAAAGAGAATTGCAACTATAACTTATCAGGCATTTTACAATAAAGCTCCGGCTGGTATAATCTCTCTATTTACTAAAAAATCTCCGTTAAGAAATCTCAGAGACGGTCTGAAACTATACGTGCAACGACCTAGAAGTAATTTCCTTCGATCTTCCTTCTCTCATCGAGCGTCTCTTTTATGGAATAACTTACCCATGTACTTAAAGAGCAAACCGAACGTTGTTTCCTTTAAATCTGCTCTTAAAGCCAAATCTGACATTTTAGATAAAATAACATTTGATGGTTTACAGGGAATAAACAAAGACATTGTGAATTACATATATTAATGCTATTTTTATTATTATTTTCCTCTATTTATTTATTTTAACGCTACAGTCAAATGACTGTTGATTATCTTACTGGTATTATAGTTTTTTTTTTCTTACTCAGTGTAAATAATTCTTAAGTTTGTTAACATTAATATTTAAATTGTTGTAGATATATTTAAATTTGTAGGTCCACATCAGCTTTTTAGCTGCCTTCTTCTACTGACCTACATGACAAATAAAGTATGTATGTATGTATGTATGTATGTATGTATGTAACACTGTGGTGATACTGGCGAACTCCGGTGCACAACACCACGTGTCTGCGGCATCGGGAACGCGACAACTCTGGAGCCAAAAAGAAGAAGGATCCAGACACGATTGTTGAGGCATGTGAACCTTGGACAAACTACATGCATGGGCTTAAAATTAATGACAGGTAATATTTCTTTGAAATCATGCCAATCTCTAAAATTGGATGAGTTTTGACCCGAAGTTGGATTTCATCTTGTCTTCGAAAAAAAATGATTATCTATACAGGGTCTATTAAGTTGGTATTATTTGTGGGAAAATTCAAGGAATTTATTGCGATTACCTGCTTGTGCGGGTAATAATTTGGTATGCAGTCGAGAATACTACTCTAAATTAAAGACTAAGTTCTTAAACATGGCATGCATACGGGAGGACTCTGGTGAATTTTAAAGCAAAATATGTTATGGCGAAAATCAATCGATATAGGTTTGGTTAGCCAAAAGTGGATGAGGCTGTTAAGTTCGTTTTTCAAATCTAGATTGTGTTTTCCAGTTATTTCTGCGGTGATATGAACGAGCTAGATTGGGCCTTCGCGGGCCAAAGGCTCTAAAATATCACGCGATCTCTCTTCTTTTTTTTTTTTTTTTTTTTTATCCTTTACGTGGTATTAGCTTTATGGTTACTCAAAATGACGTTTTTCCGAACGTTTCTGTTGGAGAAACAGTGGAATATTAAATTATGAAAAATATTTTTTGCTGTTTTTGTACAAATACAATACAATTGTAGTCTGGGTTATTTGTGTAGGAGTGTCACGACAGGTGTTCTAAAGTAATGCTGGGAAATTAATAATTTACTAAAAAACTTGTCTCCAGGCAGGAGTGATTTTAATATCTTGGGTTTGATAATCTTGTTTGCATCATTTGTGAGAACTGAAAAAAAGATCTTATCAGAAATTTATGGAATGTTCTTTGATGGAAGAGTGCAACTGATTCACAAGTGATACATACAATGTAACTCATACATTGTAACGATGAAACATATTCCTACATGTACCAATAAAATAAACACAAGATTTTGATTTTAATATCTAGCAAGAAAAAATATGATTTGTGCCTAATAGAAAAGCAGTTCAATTACCCGAGTGTGTTTATATTGTTGAATTGAAACATATATATATTTATACACACCAAAGTGGAACAAAGGGGGAAACCTTACAGTCTCATTCCAATGTCTCATTCAGAGTTTTCATTGGCAATATAATAATGGTGGTATAAGTCAGTGGACTGAACGTATTCTCAAAATTTTGATAACAAATATTACGCTCAGGCCAACTAAAATTTTTTCCAGAAAATATGTACAGTATGTACTATAACCTGAATTTTCTCTGATCTGTGATGGCTTTCAATGTACTTATTTTATTACCAAATTTGGAAAAAGATGGTGAATGGATACTATCAATCATGTAGATTGTGTTGAATTAGTTAAGTTTTGTAAATATAACTGAGGTGTCAAAATCAAATTCAAGTGATTAGGTGAAGAGATTATTAACATTCTCTCATAGGTTTTCACAGAAAGTTATTTGATTTGTCAACTTAGGGAAGCTTCCATACGTATCTGTAAATAATGCAAAAAAAAAAAAAAAAAAAAGAAAAAGTCAAGAAGTCTTAAGAAAATTATGAGGGAGTCTGGCATTTTCATTTGTTATTTTACTTTAGGTGCTGCCACTAGAGCTGGTAAATAATGTCGTCATGATCTGACTGCACTTGCTGGCTTGTATCAGAAATCTGTTTTGTTTGCTGCACTCACTCGTTCAATATCCCATACAACTAACTTGTGTGTGTCAATACCATATAGACTATTTTTCCTTGAAGTATTCTATATGCATTATCTTTCTGTTTCAGTACAAGCCTGCTACCTGTGAGGACAAAGCAGATAATGGTGACATTGTGTCTGTTCACTATTCAGTATGTACATATATATTGTCTGCTTCTCAACTTAAAAAGGTCAATAGAATTTCCTATGAGAAGGATGTTCTCACATGCTTACATTTTTGAAAGAAAAGTTTGAACCAAAGAAACTGGAGGATATTGAGGGGGTGGGGAAGGCTTGGTCAGAATAAAAACCAAAATGCCTTCTGTGGGAGGGACAGTTATTATGTTGAACAAGACATTTTGTTTGAAAGTTCAAAGAGAGCGCAGAAAAGGGTATGGTTAGAGCCCTACACTATATACCTTTCTTCCAATTGCCATCTCTTTCACTGAAGGGCAAGAAATATGAATTTAAGTATCATGAATGGTAATTTAGGGTTCGAGGATAGGGGTTCTGTACTCACCGTTTCTTTCTCTAATCACTTTTTGCCCTCACAAACAAGCAAACCAAATAATACAAAATAGACTAAAAACAAACAAACAAATCAAAGCAATACAAAGGAAAAGACAAATCTGGTCTTGGTCCTGGCTGTTAAGAATAGATATATTCCACATCCCTTCCCAATCAAAACCATTAGTCTCTCAGCCATCACTTTAAAAGAACATGGAAGACAAATTAAATAATCACTAGGGTGCCAAGCTGTCATTAATGGATAGACTTTGCCATCTCTACCACATACCTTTTCATTGTCACTTCAAAAGACTCCCTTATGAAAAAAAAAAAAAACCAAGCAAAGCAAACAAACTACCAAAGAAATGAACAAACCTGATCTCAGTTCATATGAAAGATGTGGCTGTCATAAATGTATGGATTTCCTTATTTTCTCAATGAACTCTTGCAGGGTACTCTGGAGAATGGACAAATGTTTGACTCATCCTTAGCAAAACGAAGAGAACCACTACTGAGCTCAGCTCCATTTTAATGATCTTTAAGTTATGCCTAGGGTTCTTTAACTTAGTGTTTTGTATAAGTGTCGATTAAACGTAACTGTTTAAGCACTGAGAAATGAGACGAACATTTGAAAAAGAAGCCGTCGTTTGTGTTCACCGCAAATTTCGCGCAGGCTGCACTATTGTGAGCTGGTTAACTCAGTTCACCGTGAACGTAATGTTTACTCTCTCCATATTATGAATATGAATAGGATTATTGGTAATTATTAATTGGGAAACACTGCTAAATCTCAATGATCGTTAATGCCATGACCGTGCTATAATAAAGGTCATCAAGTTATTTAAAGCATTATGCAGGTAATAATGGTAATTAACTTCAATTATGATCAATTATGGACCATTATGACCCTCCAATTTTTACTTAAAACCAGCTTACCTTTCTTCTCTTTCCTCTTGTGGCTCTTTTTGAACTTTTTTTTCTTCTTCTTTGCAGTACTGTGTGATTTATTCTTATGTTTTCCCATGAAAACTTGAAATGATCTGCCGACCTGAGAAAGTCGCCCGACCTAACACCTTTGAACGAAAGATGGATGAACTTTCGCGCCTGTGGCGCAAAAACGGAAAAATCGTGACGGGCCAACACACGACCCGACCTTTGTACCATAACATGACAACAGGAGACAAGAGACTGACTGCGCGACAACAGTTGAATAATGATTTATGATATTTATTGATTCTGTAATGATTTATTGGCGTGGTCAGAAAGGAATCACGCTGCCTGGTAACGATGTCGCTGCCGAATAAAGCAAAGCGAAAGGATGTCGCTTTGTCGAAAATAAAAATGGGTTGTCGCTGTCGTAAATTGTCGCCCTTTTTCTGTCAGTTTTTGTCGGCTGTCGGTGAATCGGAAAGAGAATTTCGCCACATTTTTGAGCAATGTCACCTGTCGCCAAAACCCCCTTGGAAGGCCTCGCATATATATATATATATATATATATATATATATATATATATATACCCTGAGTACAAATAAGGTCTTCATTCTCTGTTCCCCTCAATGGATCTCATAATGTACAGGGTGAAGTTGGATATTTTAGTATGCAGGTTACATTGTACATTTTTGAAGAAATACTGTAATTATGCATAATGTATCTTAGAGGTATCTTTTAGTATCCATGTTTTCTTCATTATTTTGACATTACTATGTAGTGGGTTGCTCTGCATGTTTGATGCTTGCAAGATGTATATTTTCTAATTGAAGATTCGAGTCTAGTAAGCCAATTGGCCAAATATACTGGGTCTAGCTTAAAGTAGCTTTGATTACGTTTGTTTGACCCTTGAATTGTTAGTTTTGTTACTTAACAAATGAATGTAATTTATTCTGCACCATTGAAATTACT
The DNA here is from genome assembly GCF_964205215.1 of Stylophora pistillata. Taxonomy (NCBI): domain Eukaryota; kingdom Metazoa; phylum Cnidaria; class Anthozoa; order Scleractinia; family Pocilloporidae; genus Stylophora; species Stylophora pistillata. The sequence goes on along the minus strand of NC_142520.1, from coordinate 47,331,774 downwards.
TGAATGCTGTTGTTACAGTTAAATTTTAAATGACATTGATTGAGGTTAGTCTACCAGTCATTTGCCACTCAAGCTTGTCCATTTTTGGTGCCCTGGTTTAAATTTAAAACCACCTCAATTTACCAATCTGGTCCAGTTGCTGCATGTTCAACAATATACACATTGGGTTCCTATTTTCCAATAAGGTTTCAGTGAATCCTCATTCAATTGCGCTAGTTAATTTGATTACATTAGGACACTTTGTGATATCTAAGCTGGTGAGCATTATTTAAAATAAAAAGTAAATTGTATTTTGTGATGAAATTTTGTGGGCCGAGGCCAGGAACGTGTTCGATAATTGAGTCAGTTTGCTAGACATAACGTCTCGTAGTCACGTTCGACGCACTAAAAACTACTATAAAACGAATACAAGAATTGTAAAAACGTGTAAAATGGTATATAAAAGGTCACTTGTAAAAATGTAGCGGAATTCCAAATCGATTTCGATCAATTACGATCCTCATCAGTAGTACTCCGCCATGTTTAAAATACTCATAAATAATTGTTCATATAAGTGACTCTGAAATGTCCACACTTCTTCCAGGCTTCATGTAAGCGGTCATGATGTATCAATCACAGCTCGTGGGATTTGAAAAAAGTTCCATTCGTTCTTGGAGTTCATAAGCGAGTCTTCGTTCACATTATTTATCCTCACTCCTTCAGTTATTTGTCTCAGCATCGCGTCATTGTGATAAACCCCCGTCACATCCATTCGGAACTGCTTTACCTCTCTATTGTGTTTCTCTTTACAGTGTTTCCACAATGCAGATCGTTCTTCCTTATTGTTAAGTGATTGCGTATGCTCTTTCCCTCTGGTATACGCGCTCCTGGCTGTTTCCCCTACGTATACGCTGTTACACTGGATACACTTAATCTCATACGTCACACTTTCTCTATCACACGGTCCTTTTCCACCTGTGCTACACACTGGGCAGTCTTCTCGTTCACACTGTCGCGGTTTAAATGGGTCGGACTTTTGGAGTAGTCGTTTAATGGCGATTCCGGCTTTCTCCACCACTTTAATATTGAAACCTTGCTGCTTTATTTCTTTCTGGTATTCCTTCCGTAACCGTGAGTTAACTCACGGTTACGGAAGGAATACCAGAAAGAAATAAAGCAGCAAGGTTTCAATATTAAAGTGGTGGAGAAAGCCGGAATCGCCATTAAACGACTACTCCAAAAGTCCGACCCATTTAAACCGCGACAGTGTGAACGAGAAGACTGCCCAGTGTGTAGCACAGGTGGAAAAGGACCGTGTGATAGAGAAAGTGTGACGTATGAGATTAAGTGTATCCAGTGTAACAGCGTATACGTAGGGGAAACAGCCAGGAGCGCGTATACCAGAGGGAAAGAGCATACGCAATCACTTAACAATAAGGAAGAACGATCTGCATTGTGGAAACACTGTAAAGAGAAACACAATAGAGAGGTAAAGCAGTTCCGAATGGATGTGACGGGGGTTTATCACAATGACGCGATGCTGAGACAAATAACTGAAGGAGTGAGGATAAATAATGTGAACGAAGACTCGCTTATGAACTCCAAGAACGAATGGAACTTTTTTCAAATCCCACGAGCTGTGATTGATACATCATGACCGCTTACATGAAGCCTGGAAGAAGTGTGGACATTTCAGAGTCACTTATATGAACAATTATTTATGAGTATTTTAAACATGGCGGAGTACTACTGATGAGGATCGTAATTGATCGAAATCGATTTGGAATTCCGCTACATTTTTACAAGTGACCTTTTATATACCATTTTACACGTTTTTACAATTCTTGTATTCGTTTTATAGTAGTTTTTAGTGCGTCGAACGTGACTACGAGACGTTATGTCTAGCAAACTGACTCAATAAATTGTATTTACTGTGTTAAAAGTGCAGGCAGAGATAACTTCCAATATTTTGACGTCTTCTACTGTCTGGTTAAAATCCACTAGTTAAAGCTCTTTTAAGATTTCCCCATTCTTGATCTCATGTAAACAATACCAGAAAGCTCACCAATTGACAAGTAACTGCCACCTTAACTTTTTCACTCACTGGTTAATGTCTTTATCTATTGATTGATTTTCTTTTCTTTTTTGAACAGGTTGGGAGATGGTTGTAAAAGGAATGTGCATTGGGTAAGTTTTACATGACGAGCTTTGCTCAAGAAAAAAATTCTCAGCAGGCATCGTAAACTGATGCCGAGGTTTGGGGAAGAAGGCGTTGGGTGGATGTCATCACATTAATTACACCACAATGTAATTATACAGATTAGCGTCCACGAATCCACGAGAGATACGCGATTGCGTGCGAGTAAACGCGGGGTCATCTGATGGCGATGAAAATCAAAATCATGAAATGAAATGAAGTTTGTTGTGCGCGTAATGGTCATAAAATACTGCGTTTTCTCTGTTTCTGCCTGTTTCCTTATAACGACATTTTTAATCACGTGGTCTTTCAAAGATCCTTCCTTTTCACAGAAGAGGCAATACCGGCGAGGCGCCGTATTCGAAAAGCCTCTCTTTCGATTATTTAGGTATGATTCTTTCGCTTGGTTTGCCATAAAACAGTAACAAAAGATATCGCAATTTTCATGTGCCGTACGACCTGAATAACAACCGTATCGAATTTCCAGTATTGCGTCACTTGGTGGATCGATCAGTGTTCACGCTTTGCGATCGTAGTACACGATGTTATTGTTTTGGTACAAAACCTGTGGCGGTCGCACGACTTGGCCTCGTATCCTGGTTAAATTCTTACCAATATTATATATTAAACCTCGACGAGATTTTTCATGTCGAAATGTCAAAAAGCATCATGTTTTAGATTTCGAAACCATTCGAAATGAAGTCATAGAGGCAGTCGGATTTTCGACGTGCGGCTTTCCACCGGCTAACTTAACCACGCAGAGTCTTTGCAGGATTACAAGTGCCACACTTGACCCTTGCAAGCATTGGTATCTACTTTTGAAAGAGGTATGTGACGTTCCTTTGTGTAAATATTTCATATGCGATGTATTTAAGATATTTCCCGACGAAATCCAAAGTGTGGCGACACGGGAGCTTCAGCCGGCCAACTCATCGTTCGAAGTAGTGGGGTTAGCCAGGATTCCCGACCTCGTTCACGTTGTGTTCACGTTCTGTCTAATAGCTGGTCTATCTTCTTCGTAATAAACAATCCCCGACGAACTTATTAAATCTGCGGGATTTATGACTATCGTAAATCTAGTGAACTCCGCCACGCTAGACTTTGAGCCCGAAGGCGCGAAAAATTTATCTTTTGGCGCCAAACTCAGTCACGACTCCGAAGAGCTCGCTTCCTAACTTACCGAAAGATCAGCTAGAGTAAATTCCCTTGGAGTGGAACTGAAGAAGCTTCGAACACAGATTTCTCATCTCAAATCAGCATGGAGTCAATTTTACAGACCCTTTTTTCCACCTCAACGTTCGTACCTTGTCGTGGTGAGGTGGCTTGAGTGCCTTAATGACCAATTGCAATACAATGCCTTTAAAGAATTCAGCTTCAGTTGGTGGGCTATATTTTCTGCAAGGTAGAGGCAGTTATTATGCAATACAGGACGCCATATCGGATGAGAACTTGTGTGTCTTTATTGAGTAGTCCAGAGTGCATCGCGCACCCTAACATCTCCCTTCCTTCTTTTTTTTTTTTTTTTTTTGAAACTATAACTGAACAAAACAGTCAGTGACGGGTCGGCGAAAAAAAAGTCTCCGCCACAGCTAGGGGGAAACAACAATGCCCCCAAATGAAGAGTGTCTTTACGCACATCGAGCAACGAAGGGGGAAGGAAAAAAAGAAAAAAAAAAACAAGGTTAAACTGAGCAGTAATAAAATGAATCTCCAACAGCAACAGTGTCATTGATGATTAGTCGGGGAGGTAGTTATAAGTTCAAACGGATAGGGGGTTTGCAAACACGGCCCGAACGAGTTTTTGTGACAGGTTTGTTTGTGTGGCTCTCCTCCGCGATGGGGCTTGGGCGATGGCATAAGCTTGGTTCGTCGGTGATAGGTGCTAATGGTATTGGAATAGGGTGGTCGGGTGCTTCCACTTCAGCAGTCGGTACTGGCATGGCACTTGAGGTAGGTGGTTGCATTGTGGGTGAAAGAGGTGGTGGGTGGGCTGGTTGAGTAATGTGTGAGATGGGTGGTTGGCATGGTGGGGATTCTGCCGCCGGCGTAGGACTAGGAGGTAGCTTATCTAACCACGACCTTGGGACTAGAGCACCAGGAGGTGGTGGCGCCGCAGGGCGCAGGTGTGCTCGGTTCCGTCTGGTTAACCCTGCGGGTGTTTCCACAATGTAGGAGCGTGGGGCCGGAATGGCGGTCACCAGACCGTAGAGCCAAGGGCCAGACTTGTGATGGGGGGACGGTTTGGCGTAGACAAAGTCACCGATATTTAACGAAGGTAGAGGGTTACTAGCAGTTATGTCATAATGTTGTTTAGCCCTAGTTCGCTTAGCTGCGATGGCTCCCTGGACTATGTCAGTAGTATGGTCGCTGGGTAGTAAGAGCTCCGTAGATATAGGTAGGAGTCCGCGGATGCGGCGTCCCATACTCCTTTGTGCTGGGCTCAAGAGATGGCCCTCTTGGGGGGTGTTTCTGTATACAAGAAGGGCTTCATGCAGGCCGGTTTTTCCAGACTTTTTCAGGTTGCGTTTTACGATTTTTGCTGATGCCTCTGATTTTCCATTCCCCTTGGGCCAGTATGGTGAGCTTGTGACATGGTTTGTCTGGTATCTGTGGCAGAGCCGCTCAAAATCGGATGCAATAAATTGTGGTCCATTATCAGTTAAAATCGTTTCTGGAACACCATGTCGAGCAAAATGTGCTTTAGTTTTGGCCACAATAGTGGCAGATAAGGTGTTTTCCAGTTCATCAACCTCGATGAAGTCTGAATAGTGATCGGTTGTGACGAGGTAGGTGCTCGACTCAAACGCACAAAGATCTTGACTGATAAACTGCCAAGGGTACTCTGGTATAGGCTGGGACTTCATGGGTTCCTTGGCATTCTGTAATTGGAACTGTGCGCATTTCCCACATGAACGGCATGTTTCGCGAATATCAGACTTCATGCCTGGCCAGAAGACAGTGTCCTTACAGAGACGGATGTTTGATTCCGCTCCGAAGTGGGCAGCGTGAGCCTTTTGTAGGATGGCGTTTCTTTTTGCCAGCGGGATAAGTACTTGCGTTCCTTTGTAGATGACCCCACCTTGATGGGTTAGTTCTTCCCGGAAGTTCCATTAGGGGTGTAAGCTGTGGGTAAGTTCCGATTTTCTTGAAGGCCAGCCTGTGGTTATGACCCTGATCAGGTGACAGAGGGTGGGGTCATTCGCAGTTGCAGATATGATGTCATTCAGAGTCTCGGAAGTGACCCTGGGGTTTTTGATGTCGCTGTCGATGTTAAGTCTGAAGATTTCAAAATTGGTCTGTTTTGAGTCGTTGATGGTGGGGAGAGGGGCCCTCGAGAGAGTGTCCGCCAGCATGAGTGACGTGCCTTTCTTGTATGTGGCTTTTATTTTGTACCGTTGCAGCCGCATCAGCATTTTCTGGAGGCGGCGAGGTGCTGAGTGTAGAGGCTTCTTGAATATTGTTTCTAAGGGTTGGTGGTCGGTGTGGACGTTCACTTCGCGGCCGTAAATCCAGAGGTCCCACTTGTCACAGGCCGACACTATAGCAAGGCATTCTTTTTCAATTTGAGCCCAGAGTTCTTCATTGGGGCGAAGGCTGCAGGATGTGTAAGCGACTGGTTGAAGGTCTCCGGAATCATTAGGCTGGAGGAGGGCTCACCCAAGCCCTCCTTGTGAGGCATCCACTTGGAGGGTGACTGGCCTGTTGTTGTCAAAGTAAGCGAGGCATGGGGCACTGGTAATGAGACGCTTTGCTTGGGCAAATGCTTCCTGGTGTGTGTCTGACCAGATGAAGTCACGATCCTGCTTTGTGAGGTCAAACAGGGGCTTGATCACGGGGGACAAGTTAGGGCAGAAAGTATTCAAGTAGTTCACCATGCCACAGAATCGCATCACTCCCTGCTTATCTGTAGGGGCCGGCATAGCAGAGATGGCCTTGACTTTGTTGGGGTCTGGTGTCACACCCAGGTTGGATATCACATGGCCCATAAAGGTGATCTGTGATAGTTTAAACTGAATTTTTTGCGGGTTGAACTTCAGGTGCTTGTCTCGAGCGCGCTTCATTAGGGCAAGGACATTGAGATCATGATTTCTGTTTGCTTCCTCAACTGTGTCGCCTTGGCCCACGACGAGGATGTCATCAGCTATGCAATACACATCGTGCAGACCTTCAAGGGCCTCATGCATTCGTAACTGAAATTCCTCTGGGGCACAACTAACGCCATAAGGGAGGCGGAGCCAACAGTATGGACCCCAGGGGGTGTGCATGGTGGTGAGCAGACTGGATTCATCTGTGAGCGCAACTTGAGTGAAGCCATCAAGGGCATCGAATATGGAGAATGTTTTATGCTTTTTCCTTGATAAGCGTGGAAGTATTTCCTGTATAGTAGGAATCTGGTAGCGCGGAATTATGATGGCTTTATTCAGCGTTTGGCTGGGATCTAAGCATAAGCGTATTTTGGTGGTGCCATCGGGGCGGGTCTTTTCTCTGACCGTCATGTTACTACACCAGTTTGTGGGTTGGTCCACCTTCTTGAGTTTTCCACATTTCACCATGGCGTCAAGTTGTGCTTTCACTTTTTCGAGTTTCGCCACCGGTACTCGATGGATGCCTGCATGGCAGGGTGTGACTTTAGGATCCAAAGTCAGATGGACTGGCTGACCCACATTTCCCAGACCCTCAAAGTTGTCTTTGTACGATGTAACCAATTGGGTCTGCTGGAGGCGGCCTGGGTGCAAGTCGGTTGTAGTTGCTGACTGGGGAGGTGTTGTCTGATCTGTGGAGGCCAGATGAATGCGAGGTAGTTTGATGTCTGACGTTGGGGAGGAGAACACTCTGTCTTTGTGAAATTTCAGTAGACCGAGACGCTTGCTCTCTCTACCACTTATGAGGGCGGGTTTGCCTGGGATGCATGCCGAGTCTATTACTTGAAATTCTAGTGTTTCGAAGTGGGAGACGCCCTCGCAGGCTAGACTGACTTTGCCCAATGGGCGAATAGGTTCTCCAGAGTAAGGGAATATCTTGACATGCGAGGGGCGTAGCGGGGCAGTTGCCGATATCTTCCTGAAGACTGATAATGGTAAGGTGTTACAGGATGCGGCAGAGTCTACTTGCATTAGCACTTTTATGTTCTTTTCAGGGCTAACGGAGACTGGGAGCCAGGTGAAGTATTTGTCGTCCTCCATGTCGTCACAAAGAGCAAAAGCTGAGAAAGAGTGGACGACGTAGTCATCATCATCATCAAGATACGTTGCAGATGCTTCGTTCCCTTGAGAGAAGTGGTGAACGGTGTCTGAGCGCCGAGGGGGAGGGTGCTTGGCTTGTTTTCTTTGTTTCTTTTCAAAATCCAACTTGAACTTGTCTTTGGGGGATCTGCAGACCTTGGCAAGATGGTTTTCAGTCATATAACAATTGGTGCAGTAGGTACCTGGTTTGGTCGCTGGACAGTCCTTGCGGGGATGTCTAAGGCCTCCGCACCAACCACAGTTTCCACGACGGGGTGGTGTCGGTTTCGTTGCCAATTGATTGACTTGCTCTTCGAGGTTCGGGTTGGTAGAGTGCATAATGGCTAGGTTGGTGTTGTGAGCTGCTTCCCAGGACTTTGCACGAGCAAGTTGTTCATCGAATGTGTAGGGTGTTTTCCCGTCTTCCTTGTAGTGATGAAGGAGTAGTTCTCTAAGGTCTTTGTTGTGGACTCCTGTGCATAAGCGGTCGCGCATGAGCTCCTGGAGGGGGTCTGTCATCTCGGAATATTTGGATTTTTGGGCAATGCTTCTGATTCGGGTTTCAAAATCTGTGACGGATTCGTTAGGTTTTTGTGTGCAATTGAAGAAAGCTAGTCGTTGGGGCATGACGTTGTCTTGACCGACAAAATGACCCTCTAAACGCTGCTGATATGTCCATGGCTGTTTTTTCTCTTCTGTTGTCATTTTCGGAAGGATTGTGGTATCAAAAATTTCCAAGACATCATCCGGGAGGGCGAGAAAGAAAGCCGCTATTTCGGATTGAGCCTTTTCTGGGACCCAGTGCTCTGGAGTCGTTGGGCTTTTGCTGGCGTCCCTCCATTTTCGCTGTAGCAGGCACCAGGCATTGAATTTCCTGCGCCAAATTCTTACACTGGCTGCTTTGTCTTCGCGGAACGAAAGGTTTGGTGGCTTGCTTTCGGCCATATTTGGTTCTTACGAGGTCGTTTCTCGGTCAGAGGTCGTCGAGAGTGTACGTCTGAATCAAAAACTCGTAGATTCCGTCGCTTGAAGGAGTTAAGGCAAGGGATGGGGCGTAAAGGCAATCCCACTCCTGACACCAAGTTATTATGCAATACAGGACGCCATATTGGATGAGAACTTGTGTGTCTTTATTGAGTAGTCCAGAGTGCATCGCGCACCCTAACAAGGCCAGACTAACACGGACTTTGTCATTGTAGTTATTGTTATGATTATTATAATTATCATTATTATTAATGATTTTGTTATTGTTATCATTATCTTTTTGATTGTGATTGAATCATTTTCAAAATGAAATAGGCTGCTCAATGAGGATGGCATGCTGAGGCAAGTAGATTTTCATTTATTTACCTCCCCTCCCCCCAAGTAGAAATTCAAGTGTTTCTGATAGTTTTTCTCTTCAATTGATTGTTAGAATGCAGAAGATTTTCTAAGACACATTGTTCAGAGGGCTTGTCTTAAGTAGTTGTTTTCTGATTCAAAACCACCTGCCTAGTTCTGTTTCTCTTGGGTAGTTAGTCCATGGACTGTTGTTATCTGATGGCAGAACTAACAGGTGGATCTGTTTCTCTTGGGTAGTCAGTCCATTATGGGCTGTTGTTATCTGATGGCAGAACCACCAATCTGTTCTGTTTCTCTTGGGTAGCCAGTCTATCGACTGTTGTTATCTGATGGCAGAACCAGTCCCTATTTTTTTTTCAGCTCTATGCTGTCAGTCTTTTATGGACAGTTGTTTTTATCTGATGGCAGTTTTAGCTTGCTCTTTTTGTTTTGACAAGTGTGTTGCTTATGCTGTTTGTCACGTATCATCTGTTATTAGTCGGAGGCACTTTGGTCAATCAATGCTATCATTGTCTTCATTATTATTATAATTGTTAATTCAGCTGCTACTCTTCTCTCTTAGGGCCCACTACAGACAGCACTAGCTTAATAAAGTCCCAAAACCTTTCACAATGAGCCAACTCAAGAATTGCAGTCCTGAACAGTTTTTGGGGTTTTCCTGGCTTTTCTTGAGATTATTTTGTCTCAGTTTCAATTACTTGGATACTCATTCAGCTAGACTAACAATAACACCATTTTGTTCCTAGATAAACATTGAAATAATCATAATAGTAATATAAATGATAATAATAATGATTTGTTATTGTTATCATTATCATTATCTTTATGATTGTGATCATCATTTTCAAATTGAAATAGGCTGCTCAGTGAGGATGGCATGCTGAGGCAAGTAGATTTTCATTTAATTCCTCCCCCCTCCCCCCAAATAGAAATTCAAGTGTTTCTGATAGTTTGTCTCTTCAATAGATTGTTAGACACATTGTACAGAGGTCTTAAATAGTTGTTTTCTGATTCAAAACCACCTGCCTAGTTCTGTTTCTCTTGGGTAGTTAGTCCATGGACTGTTGTTATCTGATGGCAGAACTAACAGGTGGATCTGTTTCTCTTGGGTAGTCAGTCTATTATGGGCTGTTGTTATCTGATGGCAGAACCACCAATCTGTTCTGTTTCTCTTGGGTGGTCAGTCTATGGACTGTTGTTATCTGATGGCAGAACCAGTCCCTATTTTTTTTTCAGCTCTATGCTGTCAGTCTTTTATGGACAGTTATTTTTATCTGATGGCAGTTTTAGCTTGTTCTTTTTGTTTTGAAAAGTGTGTTGCGTATGCTGTTTGTCACGTATCACCTGTTATTAGTCATAGGGTGACTTTGGTCAATCAATGCTATCATTGTCCTTAGTATTATTATTATTAATTCAGCTGCTACTCTTCTCTCTTTGACACAGGGCCCACTGCAGACAGCACTAGCTTAATGAAGTCCCAAAACCTTTCACAATGAGCCAACTCAAGAATTGCAGTCCTGAACAGTTTTTGGGGTTTTTCTGTCTTTTCTTAATTTGTTTTTGCCCCAGTTTCAATCACTTGGATACTCATTCAGCTAGACTAACAATAACACTATTTTGTTCATAGATAAACATTGAAATAATCATAATAGTAATATGAATGATAATAATAATGATTAGATTAATGGAAATAATCATAGGAATTATAACCATCAGGCTAATGAACATTATTTCTCTAACTATTGTAAATATTTTTATCATTATTATTATTATTATTATTATCATTATTATTGTTATCATTGTTATTATTATTATTATCATCATTATCATTATTATTGTTATCAATGTTATTATTATTTCCATCATGAATTATTAGAGATGCTTCGAAAAAAATGATCTATAGTTCCCTCCAACTCATTATTCTTTCAGTTAAGTGAATTAAGACTTTGTGAACAGTTACTGCTTTATTCTGTCATTCCTGATGACCATAGAAATGGTGAAAGTCCACAGATATTATCCCTCTAAGAGTTTCTCCAGGTGTTTTTTTTTCCTCTGAATTTGGTTACAACAGAATGAAGGGCATCAGAGTATAGTGCGCCCAGCTAGACATGAATTGCATTAATATTACAGGGTCATTTTGCTGTATTCAGGGTTTAATCTTAGCCTTCTACAGACAAGTTTGTTCCTCTAAATGCAAAACACATTTTACAAACTTACAAAAACTGCCAAGAAACAGCTACTAAATTTATGGAAACATGACGAACAAGTCAACTAGACTGTGTACTACACATCATTGAAATCAAAGTATCACTTTAGGAACATAAAATCGCAAGGTCAGTTTCCCGTTTTTAGTGCCTGAGAAAAGATCAGGCCACCAGATTACTTCAAATTCCCTGGTTGCTCGTCCATCTCAATTGCCAACAACCATTTTAGTTTACTAGGTGAGAATCGTGCTTGATTTCTTGCCCCATGCTCTTTAGTTGGCCGCCTGTAAAGCTTGTTGAGAGTTTAACAGCTACTACTTGCAGCAACCTCCATATTCCCCCGATAGCTTTTCTTAACTGTAATGGTACAGAACTTTGATGACTCAGACCAGAAATAACATCATTCACTCTACCATCCCTGTAATAAAAAACTTTAGATTTTTCTCTCCATACAGGGAGCCGCAAATGTATTTTTACCCTCGCACGTTTATAAAAGCATTCGGCATGCCTGCTAACAAAGCTTGGATGTATGTTTCAGGAACTTAGTATCTTTCAACTCGACACCATTTGCCTGAAACCAAAATAATAATTACGAAAGTTAAGGGATTATTTACTTCTGGAGTGAAATGTACTAAATGATTTGCCCTTTCAAACATAAACCTGAGTTATCAGGTTTTGTCAATCACAAAATTACGCGCCGGGTTATTAGTATTCCTTGGGGACCTTCCTATATTATCATAAATATCTAAGACAGGCAGGTCATTTAGCTAGGTAATTTATGTTAAAAACCGCGCTGTACAGCACTTAGAATTATTTTCCTCACTCATTTTACTCACACTGCAACTTCGCGTACAACGCAATTATTACTACGCAGATATATCTGGTGTCCAATTGGGAGAAGAGCTTATTATTTTTGTTTTAGAGGTGAATTGCGATTTCTTGTATGTCCCTTATTTCGTCGAAGAAAAGCTCGAACAAATACTGAAAGTAATGAGTAAGTCACTATGAACAACTAGTGCAAAGTGACAGCACTATCGAGCCAAACTGAGAACTGTTCTTTAATGAATTTTAACATGAACCACCAATTCTTACTATTTTTAATTTCTGCGTTTTAATAGACTTTGACATGTTCTTGAGAAGATATTAAATCGGTTAGCGCTGTTGTTCCCTTCTAAATTATTTTTGTGGAAGCGCTTCAGAAGACACTGGTTTAACTAAAACCATGTTGGGCGACGTTACATTTTGACTGCATAACCCGCAATTAAATTTAATTTTAACAGCTATTCGAGTGTGTGAAGAACGGAAAAGAGCAAAATTACATACCATCGGCCTTTCGATGCACGGACGAATTAAAACTTTTTACAATTCCACTTATCCATTGCTTGTAACTGATAGACCTTGTCCTTATTCTTGCGGGAGGCCGTACGATCTGTTGTCCATTGTAGAACTTGGCAAACTTAGCGCACTCTGCCTCGAGCGCAACAATGTGATCTTTCGATTCTCTATCTCACTAGCGCAGTTGTTGCGTTGAACATGGACGAATAGTACATCGCAGCGTGTCTTGTAGATAGCTAGAGATGCCATGCATGTTTAGGATAAGCGCTGAATATGGACGAGCGTTAAAGCCGCCACTGAAAAAGCACACTCGACCGTTTTTCAGTGTAAGGATCAGGTCTTTCACACAGCTGTCAGAATTAAAGAGAGGAAGAACGTCGATCTCGCTCACCTAAGTAGCGAAGTACACCACGAGCGGCGACGATGATCAAACACCTGGAAGATCACCGTGGTGTACCTCTTCTCTTTGGTATCATAACCAAGAGCGAGCCCTTTCGACTTGTCACTAAGTTTTACGGTTTATAAAGCAAAGGCCCCGCTCTACACAAAGCCTTAAAGAATGAAACACTAGAAAAGCTTACTTAGCTTGGAATTATAAAAATTTCCTTTCTTAAAAATCGAAGATTTTCATGGTTTCCGTAACTTCGTATTTTTCCAAATTTCCTCTTTTACATGTTATGCTGTTTTGCATTTTCTTCAGCGTATAATTTAGTTCAGCGTCGATCATTTATCATCCTTAGAAGAAAATATTCTGATCTTTACGTTTAACTATAAAATTGCTTTGGCTTACATTGTGCGCATAAAAGGAGCGTTAAATTAAACATGAGTTGATTCCACGCGAGGGTTTTACCTGGAAAAATGCCTGCACACGAGAGACACCGACATTACCGCGTGTCCCTTTCTGGAAAACATTCGTGTTATGACAAGAAAGGTCAGCTTAAGGGTTTTGGGTTACCCAAACTATGCAATTTTGACGCCGAAAAGTGCCAAAAAGTAATTACAGAAACTTCATCCGCAACACCTTGAACGTGCTGTGGGCGCGAACTGAGGTCTTCTCTTACAGTTAATAATTGCCAGGCGGAACTCAGATCCGGCTTAGCCTAATTTGCATAAATTTTTTCGGTGGGCAAAGCTCGTCATGAATGCTATGTAATGGCTCTTATCGAAGTTGAGTACGCAAAATCAATGAGCTTAGGCCAAACCGAGGCTATCGGGTCTAGCGCGCTGTAAAGTACAAGGAAATAGAGAGGGAATGTAGGAGGTAGTTTGACATTTAGATAATATTTTGTCTACTTTTGAGAGTTGTTATCCATGGTGAGGCATTGCATAGCTTTTGGGTGTCAAAATCGAAGTTCCAAAGCGAAGTGCAAAGACTTATCATGGCATTTGCTCCCACTGTCAAACAGGAATTTGCTGGCTCAATGGCTCCTGAAACTGCGTTGAGAGAACACTCCGGTAAACAAAAAATCGTACGTTTGTAGTCAGCATTTTGAAGCCAGTTGCCTCATAAAACCACTGGGAGGGCAAAGAATTCGTTTAAAGCCAGATTCTATAGCGACAAAGTTTATTTTTGCTGTCGAAAAACCAGAGAGGAAAAAGCCCGCCGATCGAGCATCGTTGAACACAAAGAAAACAAAAATAGAGAAATCGCAGCAGCATTCAGTCTCCGAATCGATTAACATTCAACACACGGATTTGAAAAATCTGGTTCAGATGGTATAGAAACTGATCATCTAGATAGTGAAGGTTTAGTTCAAACTCGAGATGAAAACTGGGAACATCAACTTAAGTTAAAGGATAACGAAATGTCATGCTTACTTGAGACATGGCAAACTAAGGAGCGCAAATTGAACAAAAAAATACAAGAGCTGGAAAATCAACTTGAGAAGGAAAGAAGCGCCAGGAAGGAGCTGGAATTATTGATCGAGGGGAAAGCCTTCAGTATCGAAACTGTCAAGGATAATGATAAATTATTACGATTTTACACTGGATTTGAGAACTATGAGGTGTTTTCAATGGTTCTTGACTTTCTGGGGAGGGACACAGCGGCTCACTTGGACTACCAAAACACGGAAGATTTAGGAGAAATCAAGCACAAATATAAACCTGGGCCTAGTAGGGCTTTGACTGTCGAGAATGAATTTTTTCTGGTCCTTTGTCGTTTGAAAGTTGGCTTACCAGAAGAAGACTTATCAGCTAGATTTGGAGCTAGATTTGGATCAAGTTTATTTTCTTTAGATTCAAAGAACTTGATGTATTTCCTTCCAGAGAGATTGTTCAATTACACCTACCTGAATGTTTTCGCAAGAAGTATTCAACAACTACTCTAATAATTGATGCTACAGAGACATACATTGAAAAGCCAAACAACCCAGAGGCTCAACAAGTAACATTTTCTTCATACAAAAATCGCAACACCCTGAAAGCTTTGGTTGGTATTGTACCAAAAGGGGGGATTTCATTTGTTTCAACCCGGTATGGTGGTAGCATTTCTGACAAGGAACTAACCCAAAAGTCAGGCCTTACAGAGAAACTACAGTATGGTGATGTTATCATGGTTGATAGAGGTTTTAATATTCGAGAAATACTTGCATTTAAAGGGGTAAAAGTAAATGTTCCTCCATTTATGAATGAATCTGGGCAATTTAATAAAAGTGAATTACCGGAAACAAGAAGGATTGCATCTCTAAGAATCCATGTTGAAAGAGCCATGGAAAGAATAAGAAACTACCACATTTTAGACTTTGTCCCTATAACTTTGTGCAGGAATGGCATAATCGATATGATCTTTTTTGTCTGTGCAATGCTATCAAACTTCCTCCCACCACTAGTAGATGGTTAGCAGTAACATTGATCTCTCCTACAAATATTGCCTTCATGTTGTAAATGAGACAGTGAAAACAGACTGTATAGTGATGTGATGATCAAGTGAATTTTCCATCAATTTGTTGTAAAAATATTACAAAACTCAATACACACGCATTTTAGCACAAAATGTTCCTGTCTCTAATCAGTGAGTAATTAGCACATGCTTACAACTGAAATGTTGCCATTTGTATATATTTACAGTAATTCTTGAGATGAAATACAGTATAACAAGTTTTTAGTCATTTCATTTGATTAATTTACTCAATCTAGTAAGTCCATAAAAAAAACTCTTGGGTATGTTATTTCCAAAGAGATGTGATTGTCATAAAACTTTTCCAGTTTTGGGACTAAGTCAGAAAGGAATTTGTTGTTTTTCTTCACATGTAAAATAATTAAATAAACAGTGTCAGAGAGTACCAGATCAGTCCAGGATGATTTAGTGCAAAGCATCAGCTGCTGGACTTGGTAATATAACTTATGATTCTTGTTGACCACCAACCCATGAGAAGTGTCTCTAGATATACCACGTTTACACACTGCCTCCTTTCGAGATAGGCCAACTGTGAAGATTCGCTTTATCCCCACTAGTCCTCTATGGACTTCCCCATCTGGAGAGGCCCCGGGGAAAGGATAACACTGAGATATAACAAAACCTGTTTCACTGACTTTGCAATCTAGTTTGTTTTCATATAGCCATATGATCTTCTTTTCATCTTTCAGTCCCTGTTTCATTTTATGGCTTTGGTACTGACTGTTATAGTGTAAAATCTCCTTCATTGCTTTTGTTGGGCTAGAAGAACGCTTTAATAATGCTCGCTTGCTCTGAGACCCTGTAATACGAACACGTCTGTGTTCAAACCATGCGTGACAGTTACTTTGAGCTTTTGTGGCAAGTGCAATGTTCTGTCTCTCTTGATCAGTAACCATGAGATTTCTCTTAATTCTTTTTGCCCGGTCAAAAATCTCTGTGAGTGAGACAGGGAGCTCTTTAATCGGAGAGATAATTTCATTTTTATTTTGCTCAATTTTCTCATCTGATATTAGACGAAAGAAACCACAATTTGGTTTTACTCTTTTGATTTTATCAAGCAGTTCTCTGTTGACTTTTTTCGAATCATTGTTCATTTCAGATGGACGTCTTGGATCATTCAAAGGTTTGACATTGTTTCTTCCTTCTCTTCTATAAATCTTTTTTGAGAAATCAATTTCATAAACTGACTGAGAGTCAAGCTTCCTCTTTCTCGGCTGATTCCACCTCTGCAGTCCTGAGGTACACGTTTCAAATTCCCGTGTGCACTTAAGTCTCACAAATTCTTCAAGTGCATAACAAAGAGCTCCTATATGTTTACAAGAACCACTTGGACCTTTGCCAGCTGGGCAAGCACAGCTGGCAAATGTAATGTTACCTTCATGTCCACCATTATTACACATTGAGAGCTTCACGTTATACTTCAAGTTTTTTTTCATTTCAGGTGAGCTGTTACATCGAATATGTACCTTCTCATCGTCGTCCCGAGCGATTTCCAGTTTTTGGATGTGACCATGTCGAAACAAACCGAAAGCTTTGCTGCTGACATTCTTGTAATCTTTGTTAGATTCATTGTCTTTAGCTTTTCTTTCAATAAAGTAAGACACGATATTTTGAATATTAAATGAAGGGACATCGTCCTTCGCGTCAACCAGTGAAACCCACTGTGCAGATTCAGGGAAATCACAATTGACGGTCGTCGTTTGGTCCTCTGGTTTACTTGCGGCCGAGTGTTGCCACTTCTCCGTAAAATTATTCTCCCAACTATTTTTGATATAACTGATGACCCTGCGGCAAGTAAAACAAGTCGATATAAAATTCATACTTCGAAATTTCCTCTAAGCAATGGCAATAATTATAAGTGACAAAAACTAATGCAATCTTATAAATACCTTTGAGATAACTCAGCCTTCGTTGCTTCGGACCGCGCGCTACCATCTTTCGCCGTCCCTTTACGGAATGACAACCACTCTTTTAGTCTTTCTTTGCTAAGATTCCGTGGGCAACTACCACTAAGTAACTGTACTTTCTCCTCAGCGGAAAAGAAGGCTGCTTCTGGAAGACTTTTGGCAGAGGGCATAGCCTCTTTATCACTTTCTCATGCAATTGCAACCAAGTCTGATCAATGTTGACCCGATAGCCTCGCTTTGATGTTTGCTCGCAGAAATACCGCTGGATCGTTTGGGTGGCGTACCCAACTTCGATAAGAGCCATTAAAACAACAGCAACAGCAAAGTTCAAGATTTTCTTTTTTCAGCAGATGGTACCATTAAGCAGGAGACTTGCATGTTCTAGGGTGAGGCTTTGCCAGATTTCCTCAAGTGAAAGAAAAATACTTGCTTAAAATTTTACTTCTACAAGCAACAAATTGGGGAGCAAAAAATTGTGCCTGAAGATAGGTACAGGGACCCATTAGTGGCTCCTGGTGGGTACTATTTTAAGTTCTATTAATTTGAAATAAATTATTTGCAAACATAATTAACTGATAATGAGATTGGCATGGCAGCTGCTAAATAAAACTCACTTTGGACCTTAAAGAGCCCCTTACTATCTTAGATGGCTTTCTCTCCCTCCTTTTCTTTTTGTATAGTCTACAAATAAGTTCAAAAACCCTTTTTGGGTCACCATTCAGTTTTGTGGCTCCCTGCAGTGACTTTACAGAAGCAGTGCTCAAACTATTTTGCAATTAGTATACTTTTCTGTTCTTTTTATTTTGCAGAGAAAAAAGAAAATTGACTTACCTTTGGTCCTTGTGACTATACAAAAGCCAAACACCGTGGACATCGAATGTCTATGCCGTGTAAGTCATCCCTCCTTACCTAGGGTATGGAGCTCGTGGAATTCAGAATGTTATTCCTCGTGAGCAAATGTTGATTATATTTATGACCATGGAAGGCATAAGGTGGTCAATAAGGACAGAAAATTACCTGAGCACGTGTGCAAGTCCTGATTTATGGCACAAGTGTTGTTTTGGAAGTTTTCTTAATTGAACTTGGGCGACCGAAATTTTAAAACCCTTCAAAACATAAATGGCCATTAATCACCAAATGCAAATGTAGTTTGTGGGATTTTTTAATATTTATTATATTTATCATTAAATTTACATTTCAACTCTCTTTGGTACTTCTTTGGTACACATTACTTAGAATACTTTTCATGGGTTGGAAAATGCTTGTGTTTTCTTTGATCTCGTTGTTTTATGAAACAATTGTAAAAGATCAACCAAGTTAATGTTTTTCGGAATAATGTACAACTTAGCATTGTTGGTTTGTCTGATTCTGAGCGAGTGCAATAAGGACATTTTATATTGCAATCTATAACTTATTTTAGTTTGTGTCACTGACCAATCACGAGCGAGATATGTGTTGAGTATGTGGAAATAGCCAAAAAAGGAAAAAACTCTTATCCTCACATTATAACATAGAGAATGGTCAAGAAGCCTTTTATTTTTGCTCTCTCGGCAAGATTTCCGCACAGCCCCGAATATCTACCCGCTAATCATGATACTATTATCATATTACAGTAAGTTACTGAATTAACAGCAAATCCTAACATTTTCCTATTTTGTTTTATTCACGCTTAGCCAACTCTGTACTGATTTTTACAACCAAGCTCATGTCTATTAAGAGGAAGTCGCTGTTCGATCCAAAGTTACTTCTGCAAATAGGTTTTTGGCCGGTCCTGGCTGGAATGATTCTGTACTATCTGTATAGAAAGGCATCTAAGGAATCTGGCAAGCATGAAACAAAGTCGAGCAAGAAAAATAAAAAGAAATGATAAAACTGTAAACTGTTCAATATTATATGGCGTTACAGTGAAGCCCCTTATTCACCTGCAGATGGCTATAGCACGGTTCTACTTCCCCTCCTTTCCGCGACTTTTCATGCGCAACGCTTGAAGCTCGTAGATCACTGCTGGAGTGATCCGCTCCTCGGCGCAGACACTAGAACGTAACTCGATTAACTCGATTGGTGATTGAAAAGAGAAAAGGTGAGAAGGAATCCCATAAGTTAGGGCTGTAATCAAGGCCAAATTCTCCATAAACTGAGCAATTTTTTAGCGAGTAGATATGGGTTTATATTAAAGTTCAGATATAAAGCGCGCTGTCATTGGTTGGAAGGGCGTGCTCTATTGGAGTTTATAGTTCTGCTTCCTTGACCTTGTTTATAGTTCAATATTATATGGCCATTGTTTATAGTTCTGGATCCTTTCATAGATATTTAACTACCGGTATTTTCCTGATGATTGGAAGGTAGCCAGAGTCACTCCTATTTACAAGGATGATATCAAACTAATCCAAATAATTATCGACCTCTATCTGTCTTACCGACTGTCAGTAAACTTATTGAGAGAGTAGTCTTCAACCAGTTATATGATTTTTTTAATGAGGCATGATTTACTTACCGATGCTCAGTTGGGATCTCGATTTTGTCATTCCACTTTGACTGCCCTTTTGACAGTGGCTTACTAAATGGAGTTCTTTTTCTCGATCTCAAAACAGCTTTCGATACTGTTGATCATGAAATACCACTTAAATAGCTCAATTTCTGTAGGGTTGACTCCATAAGCTTAAAATGGTTTCAATCATATCTGACTGATCGCAAGCAAAGAACTTATGTTAATGCTCTCTTTCTGATTACGGCTCCACTGTGTGTGGTGTCCCTCAAGGTTCCATCCTGGGACCTATAATTTCTTGATTTATATAAATGATCTTCCTGCGAGTGGTCTATCCTCAACACCAAGACTGTATGCTGATGTTACTTGTCTTACCCTTACTGCTCATGATCCTACTGATCTACAAATAAAGCTGAACAGTGATCTAAACAAAAATCCAGTCCTGGCTCCAAGCATGTAAACTTAGTCTTAATGTGAAGAAAACTAAATATTCCATTATTACTTGCTACTCAAAACAAGATCACACACCTAGATCATCAGCCTGATGTAAGAATCAATGGACATTCTGTGGATACTGAGTCAGAACCCACACTGAGATACATAGAGGTCGAAATTGATGATACTTTAACGTGGCATTCTCAAATTGATCACTTGTCAAAAAAGTATCAGCTCGCCTGGCAATTCTAAAGCGGGCCAGGGCCGCAGTACCGCGTTACACCTTAATTAACATGACTAACAGGTACATAGTTAGTAGAGGGAACAATGCCCCGGTTGTTCCTTTTTTCGACTATTGTAGCCCAGTATGGGTTTGTATCGGAAAATGCCAGTCTGAGAGACTCCAGAAGCTACAAAATAGGGTTGCTCGTATAATAAACAATTCTGATTAGTTGACGCCATCTTCTTGTTTATTACATGACCTTTGCTGGGATACAATTGAAGAAAGGCGAACTAAACAGCTAGCTAGCGATTGCTATGTATAAGGTGGTCAATAATCACTTTCCACTTCGCCTTCATAATATTTTTCAAACAATATCTCAAGTCCATACCTATAATTTGAGGGATAATTTGGATAAATCAACAAAGTTGAAATGGTAAATTGGCCACCGTAACGATTACAAAAGCTGACGTTTCGAGCGTTAGCCCTTTCTGGCCCTTTCGGGCCCATTTGCTCAGACGAAGGGCTAACGCTCGAAACGTCAGCTTTTGTAATCGTTACGGTGGCCAATTTACCATTTCAACGTTGTTGATATATCCAAACTATTTCGTTACCCCCACCTACGCAGCCCCAAACAGTTTCTTTAGAAACTATCAAGCTTTATTCATTTATAATTTGAGGGACTCGGCTCATAATCTCTTTACTCCCAGACCACTCTCCGAAGCCGGAAAAGGTAGGTTGCACTATCGAGGTGCTACACTATGGAACAGCCTCTCAACTACTAGAAAAAACCCAGACCCGACTATTAATGCTTTCAAAGAATCCCTGCTCACATAGCAATTGCTTTTTGTCATAATCTTAACGATCTTTTTATTTTAGGATTTAATAGCTCTTATTTTGTGACAAGTTGTAGTATTAGATTTTAGTTTTAGCATTGCTGTTGGTATATAGCATTGGAATATTAGTATTAGCATACGTTGTATAATTATATTCATTAGTAGAAATAGTGTTCGTTGTAAATTGCTTATGAATGATTATTTGCATATTTAAGTTACACACGGCTCGATGGAAGAGCATATATTATGTGAAATTGATACCGTGTATAAATAAAGCTTATATAGGTTATGCATGTATAGTTTACCACTAAATTTTCTCCGATTGTTATTGGTTTAAATTGATCACGTGACGCTATCAGCCCATAGTGCTCGTCTGCGGAAAATTCCCGGATAGATAGTACTCATCCGTGAAAAATTTTGAATGATTTGACGGCCGCGAAGTTAGGCAGATCGGAAAAAAGCAGTGACTTCTCAATTCTGACAGGTATAATGTATCATTTAGCCAATGTACGAGTACAATGTCTTGTTTAAATGTCTTGTCTTGTTTTAAATCACTAGTAATTTTATTGTATTTAATTTGTATGACACCTGTACTTACCTTTTAACTCATAATATAGTATACTAATGCAAAGCTTATAACTGCAGTAATATTGTGGTAGTAATGAAATCTCTGCTTACAATGTATAGTATTTACTTATGATTTACCACTAATACCCGCCAAGACTAACTAATGCTATATGCAGGTTGTGTAAATTGGCTTTTAATGTTCCATGAAATAATAATAAAACAGTAAACAGTAAACAGTAAACAGTAAACAGTAAACAGTAAACAGTAAACAGTGAACAGTAAACAGTAAACAGTACAGTGTGTAGTATTTACTTATTACGTATTTATTACTAGCTAATGCTATCATGCGGGTTGTATAAATTGGGTTTTAATGTTCCATGAGATAATAATAAAACAGTAAACAGGAAACTTTAAACAGTAAATAGTAAACAGTAAACAGTAAACTGTAGGGTTGCGAATTATTGACATTAATTTTGTGACAGGCTGTTCGCATGAATAAATATTTGATTGATCTACATTTAGTGGGTTTTGACTGTTTTTCAACTAGCGCGTGGAAGAAAATTTAGTGGTGAACAATAAAGGTAATAGAGTGCTTACATCTCGGAAATATCGGTCTGATAGTTGCCCCTAGGAAATTTGATGTTCTTAAAACTAGCATATTTGTCCTCGATGCTTCGCTTCTCGGGCCAATATATGTTTTACGAACATCAAATTTCCGCGGGGCAACTATTTGCCGATAGTTCCTAGTCAGAAACACTCTATTGTTGAAAGAGAACATGGAGTTAATGCTGTGGAGCTATCTGCCAGTTTATAACATGGCGGACCAAATCCCAAATTTTTCTCTTGGGTTTTTATTCGACCCAGATGTCCTTTACGACCTAAAAGACGAAGAGAAAACGAGCTATTAGCGTCGATCGGTTTAGAAGCTACTGTCAATAATAGTGCGACCTATCCGTTAGTTAGTTATGAAAACAATGAGCGAAGCGGCAACTCAACAAGTAAAGATTTGAAAACATGTCAAGTGCCGCAATTGACGACATATTACAAGAGCAAAAACAAAGAAAACCAAACAGTCCGCCAAATGAGCTATCCAAGTTTTCGAAGGTGAGTTTTTCTTGTTGCAAAAATGTAATAAATACAATATGAAAACCTCGAATAGAGTGGGCGTACATTCGCTTGATCTTCTCGCCAAAAAAGGTAATCAATGAAAGGGGATAATTTCAAAATTGGCTAGCACACACACGTTTCTAACCAACCACTACAACTTCCTCTCGCAAATAAACTCCAAAACACAGAACAAAATTTTTTTTTTCATCTGACACCCGTTTTTGTCGTTTTTTAATAGCTTGGTGCAGTGAAAAAAAAAGTGGCCAAGAACCTCCACGAAATGAACAACAAAGAGCTTGACCTAAATCTCCGCTAATTTTACACAGAAGCACGAACAAAAGATGGTACATTGCATTCAAAGTAATCCCTTCTCGGATTGCGAAGTACAATTGAAAGATACCTCAGCAATCCGCCATTTAATAGGGGATATCTCCATTTCAAAAGGCACAGATTTCCAAGGGAAGATGACAAAACGCGGAGCCCTACTCTATGGAGTACCCTATGGAGTACCTAAATTGAGTACCCTAAAAAATCATGTATTGGTCGAATAAAATACTTCATAAACATGGTAAATCGTATAGATGTACATGTTTTTAGTAAATACATTTTGAGCCTTCCCGCTCTCCGATTGTCACAGTTCCGTACATCCCAATTTTTTGGGGGGGATAGGGGGCTCTCAGTCTAACAGGTTCCTCCATTTTGGTTTTAGCGCTGTGTAATGAGTCCTTTGACCGGAAGATAAAAAAAAATCTCCATATCATGAACAAAACCCACTGTTTCGAGTTCTGCACGAGGTAAAATATTTAAACTTACTACATTTTCCAAATCAACTGCCCAGTTGGATTATTTGCTTACCCATCGGTGTTTCTATTTTTTGTTTCTTTGCATATCTCAATTTTATTACGCTACAAATAGAAGGGCGAAGAGAAGTGGAAGTTGAAACACACGAATTACTTTTTTTGAAGTACTAGCTTTTATCTTCATCGCTTCACACAATTAAGAAACCCATGAGGCCTTTTGTAAAGGGCTAACGCTCGAAACGTCAGCTTTTGTAATTGTTACCGTGGCCAATTTACCATTTCAACTTTGTTGATATAACCAAATTCTTTTGTCAATAGATTGAACGCCACACCTCTTACAGACGCCTTACCTGATAGGTATTTTCAAAGACGAAATACCCGCTGCCAAATGAAGGATGACCGTACTTTTGGCCTCTGGAAGATCCTAAATATAGATGGTACTGGGCCTATCAAAGAGAAATCATGTTCTTGGATTACATTTAAGGCTGGTTTTCACTTGCGACGGAGTCGTAGTCGGAGTCGTAATCAGAAGCGTGGAGCAATACGATCTAGTGAAAATCAAACCGACGCAGTCGGAAGCAGAACACCGATTCTGCCTACGACTCCGTCGCTTACGATCTAGTGAAAACTGCATTGTCGGAGTCGGAGGCGGAAGCGGAAGAATAAACCAATCACAATGCTCGACTCCATCTTTCCAAAATGCACAAATAGCCGTAACAAATTTAAACGTGTGAGCTTGACTGTAAAAGTACGAAATTAAAAGTTAAAATACTCGCAAAAGTGAATCTACCGAAAGTACAATTCACGATCACCAAGTCGTAGTTCGCTGACGAGGTTAGCATACTCTTCCTAATCTGCTCGACGTCGATAGATATGACGAACTCAAAATTTCTTTCTCTTTCGAGCTATATCATTCCTGTCGGAGGCAGCGTGGCCGAGTGGTCAGCGTGTCCGTCGCTCCCGGGTTCGAGTCCCGCCCTGACCACTACTTGAGTTTATTTCACGTTGGCTCCGAGGTCAAATCCTCGGCCATGCTTGTAAATAGCCAACTAGTTTGCCTCCGGCCAGTTGGGATTATTAACAATGTTATGTTCAATTTGAATTATTTGTTTTATAGCCCACAATGTAAACTACTGGGTTACGAGTAATTGTGTTAGCTATTAGAGTTAATTTTTTTTTTCATATCGTCTTTGCCTGCGCAAAATAACGATTAATGAGAGCCAAAGTTGCTCTTCGTCCACCATGTTGTCTTCGGCGCCAAATTTGTACTTTCGCGGGCCTGGAATTGAGCATTGTGATTGGTTTATTCTTCCGCTTCCGCTCTCGCTTCCGACTCCGACAATGCAGTTTTCACTAGATCGTAAGCGACGGAGTCATAAGCGGAATCGGAAGAAAATGGAAACGTTCTGATTCTTCTAGCTTCGATTCCGTCGAGCTTATGACTCCGCTTACGACTCGGTTTTTCGAATTTCACTTGGTCATAAGCGCTAAGTGCTCTTACGACTCCGACTCCGACTCCGTCACTAATGAAAACCAGCCTTTAAGCCCTCCGTTTGATGTGGCCAACAGTTTAATGTTAAATTCAAGAGGACGGTCAATTCGTGGACTATGTCGAACTGTGACATTCATAGAGCTGGCAAGCTCAAAATACATTAAGATATGTACAGCTAAACGATTTACCATGCTTATAAAGTACTTTATCTGGTCACTACATGAATTTAAGGGATACTCCATCCAAAGGGTGCTCCATGGAGTAGGGCTCCACGTTTTGTCATCTCTCGATTTCCAAGCGACAAACAGGCTCCTTCAGAGAAAACTAAACAAGCGCGACAACAAAGGAAACGCAAAACGCAAACCTTGAATTCTAGTAGCAGATCTCCAAAAGATGAAGTCGTCAAATAAAATCCGGAGAGACAATCTTTGGGATCTGTTACGGAATATCTGGCTTCATATAACCTTGTGCTGGTGTCATCGAGGACGCGAAGGTCTACGACAGTTGACGAAGCTAAATTTCAAGTTCTTGTTAGATGACAACGGACGAGAATACGTTTCAATGACCCATGACGGGGCAACTAATTAAGAACCATCCGGGGGGTAAAAATGCTCCCCCGCTGGTAATAAACCAATTTATGACCTTTAGTAAGTATTGCAAAATTGCAAAAAGGAAGGATGGAGCGTAGGACGGAAAACTCCGATTTCAGACTTGTAAATGCTGTCTGTACATGGCATTTCGTTTCTATAAGAACCTCACTGCCAGCAAATAACATATTAATTTTCCACTGACAAGTCGTTTTCAACACAGACTCATTCAACCACGGAAGTCAAGTTTTCGTTTTTGAGTGACATTTGATATAACATAGGATAATAATTTAAAGTATGGGGTGACATAAGTAGTTTTAAATTCCAGACTCAAATGAATAGATAAAATAAGTTATATTTAATAAAAACTGAAAAAAAATATTTATGGTTAAGAAAATTTAGCATAATTTGAATTTGCAAGTCAAATACGATAATGAAAATGATAAGCAGTTATGAAAAAAGAAAATAAACTAAAAAATGAAGAAAACCAAACAACGATTTAATTTCATTCTTTAAGATGAACGCGTGGCTTGAACGAATGGAACGAAATACGTGATAAAAATTTTGTCTTGTAGCTTTGTATTTATTTAAAACAACAATTAACAACAGCTGTAAAAGTCTTTACCCCTGCGTGGATGAATTCTCTTCTGCTTATGCGGATAAATGCGATCAGTTGCTAACAGAGTAAAGGGACAATCAACATTCAGGTACTTAAGATAAGAGCTTTGTTACTTTCAGTTATTTCCCTATGTATTAGTTCAATTCAATTC
The DNA here is from genome assembly GCF_964205215.1 of Stylophora pistillata. NCBI lineage: Eukaryota > Metazoa > Cnidaria > Anthozoa > Scleractinia > Pocilloporidae > Stylophora > Stylophora pistillata. The sequence continues at coordinate 47,305,391 of NC_142520.1, read as the reverse complement.
CCTCTGGCTCCCTATACTTGAGAAAAATTAGATTTGAAAGCAATAAGCATTCTTTTGGTCGATGACAAATAATCTTCTTTGTATGCACAGATGCGGATGCTTTTGATAAATTTATCACAATATTTATTCCGAGCTATTCTGTCTACCGCAATTATTCGGTATTTCAACTGCATGGTTTGCATTTTTTTCGTACTGTTTGTGACTCTCGTGTTATTCCTATGATGCATATTACGCGTTTTCTGTGAAACAGAGACACGGAATAACTGAAACATTAATACTTTCTTTCATCACTTTTTATTATTTCCCAGAATTAAATTTTTCCTCACCAAAGCCGGTATATTTTCAGCAATAGAAATAGTAAAAGTTAAGGATAATGATCGACATAGAAAAGGGTCTGAATTCTTCGACATATAAGAATGTGTGTTTTGTGATGATACTTTACAATAGAAATGCAAATTTTACCGAAAAGGAAACATGTTTCTTGTGCGTTTTTCCAAGTTTGACGTAAATTTGAAAGTCAAATGAAGAAAAATTAGACATGAAGTAGTCAGTTTGTAAATGATAAATCAATGATATTCACAGACTAACGGACATACAGTTATCAAAAATAAAAGTTTACCATTCGTTAAGAAATTGTAAAACATTAGACGAAAAAGAAATTAAAGTAGTCTATCCGTGGGAAAAAAAGAGATATCCTAAATCTGCTATTCTTTTCACCTGAATATATAGAAAGTGCATAATGCATACAAATTTAACAAATGGTGAACGCCATAGCGTGTACTAATGAGTTATGGATGCACGCGGGAGGTTGTTAAGCACGAAAGAAGCGTAAGAGTCACACGAGGCGATAGCCGAGTGCGACTCTAGCTTCTTGAGTGCTTAGCAAACCTCCCAAGTGCATCCATAACTCAATAGCGCACGCTATGGCGTTCACCATTTGTTTTATAACATAACATTGAGACATTGGAAGAACAGAAGTCATACATTCAGCTAAATCGCAAAAAAAAATGTTCGTGTAGTCTTATGTGACAAGAGAAAACAAGCGCGCGAAAATTCATTCATAACAACCGACTGCAAACCAGCAACTCGATAAAGTTTAATCACACTTCCTAAAATACCGACCAAAATCCTCTTTCTAAGCCCTGTATCCAACAACCGGTGAAAGAGTTCAGCGGAACTATGAACAAATTGGGGTGTTTACCTTTTGTTTTATTAACATAACATTGAAACATTGTAACAAGAGTTCCCTTTCATCTAACAAATCTTACGTGATGAGAAAAAACAAGCGCTTTGCTTTAGTTATGTTATAAATTATTTTCTTTTGCAATTTCTCTGATGATATACCATTTAACACTTATTGCAAAGCGCAATTTCTCCTTCTATCTTCAATATATGTTATAGAGACTAAAGCTGATTGGCTGTGAGAATAACGAGACTGGTTTGATTTTTCCACATCTAAGAATTATAAAATACTTTTAATAGTTTCTTGCGAGGTTCGCACCACAAATGATATAACAAGATGAATTATGTATTTAAAAATTAAAGGGAAGAGATCGAAACATCTGTCCTTTAAAGAGCAATGGTCGTTCTCTTGCCAATAAGAACAAGTACTGACGGTTTTGGAATTATCGATGAATTTTGAAATGGATGAATAATATGATTATTTTATTACGAGCTCTTTTTATCTAAAGGCGGCGAGCTTTCCTTCTTTTACTGCTAGATATCTACAATTTCAGTACAGATGTCGATCCTGTTTATATATGTATGCTCCGTGTTCTGCTTTAAAATAGCTTCTAAAAGATTTCCCCACAGCAAAGTATGTTTAGTCAACCTGATTCCTTTCAGTTTTTGACCAAAGCACAATGTATCTGTGAATTATGCTCTAAATGTGCATGTCACACCTAGCTGTCAAAACAAGGACGACACAAAATGAGTGAAACTTGAATAAATTCATGATAAAAATTTATTTAATTTATGGAAATCTCATTTCCCCCCACCAACATCGCTACATTGTCAAAAACAGTAATGTTGAGAAGTTTGGAAAACGATCAACCTGATCGAATAAAAAGGTCAAATAATACTCACGTCAGAGAACAAAACAAGAAGCAGGCAGCTTGTAAGAGATAACTTCAAAATATCAGCCGAGTGGTGAATAAAAGGATAACTAATCCAAAACGCACGGATTTCAATTTATATGTTTCACAATTCTAAAGATGTCATTAATTTTTGTTTGCTTGAGAGGTTAGAAAACACTACAAGGGAAATGAGAGGCAGTTGGTTGATAGGAAAGAAAATTCATACCATGTTGTCCATTCTTTTTACTTCATATCAAAAATACACAATACGAATATAACATTTTAATTTGCGCAACAATGAGGATTTTGCTCAGCGTTTCAAAAGATATGAAGGAACAATATTATATTTGGTAAGAGGATGTAAAGCACCAAACATAGTATAGAATGCTGAGAGATTGCTTTGGGGCGCCAACCCAGTCAATATTCCCTCTGTATTTCTGTGAACAAATTTACTTTTGTCATGGTCAACTCGACTTTGTATATGGTCAACTTGACTTAGTGACCTCCACAGTGCATTGTGTTAAGACTCTAACGAAATGACCGACAATAACGAAGACTTGCAGCACATCTCCTCGGCGTGTGTCAAAGCTAAGCAGGCTGTCGAAGCCATCGGCAATCTACAGAATAATGACATTCGAAATGTGGCAGCGTTCACGGCTACCAACACTGCTTCGACTTCCTCTGTTCCATCATCAAGCCCTTCGAATGCAATAGAGCTCTTACGTCGATTTCCAACTTACAGCGCACGTGGGGTCACCGCAACTAGAAAACGAACTTCAACGAGTGCTTTTACGAGTTCCAAGTCACGAGGAAACAAGACTGGGCGTCCCCGACAATTTTCCACGAAGACTTGGTAATAATTCCAAACCCTAATACAAACCAAGTACCAAGTCACGTCAACAAAATGAAGCTCGAAGAGAGGGGCTTGATTATCGACCAGTTTCCTTTTAATAAAGAATGGTCTTACCTAGACTTGAAAAGAAATATTGAAAGTCAAATTTCAAGGGAGGATATTATGTTTGAATACCTCAACGTAATTTTTTGGTTTTTCTCCTGCTCGTCGAGATACAGAAATAATAGTGAAAGTATATTAATTAAGGAAGTAAATTAAGTTGTAAGGCAAAATTACAAGAAGAACTCCAAGATGAGGTCTAGTTTTAAGTGGCTAACTCAGTCGTGCATTCTTTGAAAGGTGTTGATGAGAACTTGCTTCATTCTTTTGATTGTAACTGTATTTTTTTATGGGATTGTTATGGAACTCTAGTGATGCCAAAAATAGCAAGGGGAGTTAGAATGGATGGCGAGAGAATAATAAAACTCTCAAGTCAAGGGAGTGTGTAAATCAGATTTCTGCAGCCCTTAGAAGAGGTAGCTAGGGATGAAGATGATGAATAGCTTACGATACCATCCTTTACTCAATTCATTGGTGAGCTCTAAGAAAACCTTGTTGATACAAGTTCCTCGTCATTGCAGCATCAAAACATTGAGGATGTATCCACAGACCCAGGGGAACTACTTATGACTGAAGACCCAATGCCTTACACGCCAGAAATGGAGAACAATGAGTCAGTTAACAATTATGAAGCTGTAGTTGATGTTAAAGAAATATTTCCCCCAAATTCACAATCAAATAATGGTGAAATGCCAACTAAAGTCATAAGAGTTGACAGGTCAAATGTAAGAGCTGATATGCTTGACATCTTTTCAGATCCTTTCATTTTTAAGTCCAATTTAAATGCTATCATAATAAATAAGCTTGGCCACGAAGAGGCTGAACAGGGAAATGGGGTCCTAAGGGAAGTTTTCGCCTTCTTTTGAAAAGAATTCTACGAGTCCCACATGTTGGGGGAGACTGGAAGAGTCCGTTGTATTAGGCATGATTTTGACCGTAATAAGTGGGAAGCAGTGGGAAGGATACTTGTAAAGGGATATACTGAGAGTCAGTATTTTCTCGATAAATTAAGCAAAGCCAATTTACTAATTTACTCCATTTTCACTGCATTATTTGCGGTGGGGAAGGACTAGAAAGGAACATAAGAACCATTCAACCATACAACCAGTCTTTCTTGCTCTGTATTTTTGGGGCCGGGAGGGGAGCATTTCCCCTGAAATGTTGCAAGATTCCTTCAAACATTATGTTTCTCCTTCTGAAATTAGTCTTATAGAAGGCTACTCGGCCAATAGTATTGCATGTGAAAGTGATGAGATGCTTGACTTTTTGTCAGCATTTGACTGTAAGAGAAAAGTGACACACAGTAACATTGTAGAAATTGTGAGAGAGGTTGCTCATAAGGAAATAGTGCAAAAACCCAAATACGTAAGTGATTGTTGGCAACCAATTCTTGGCCACCTCAAGATTTATTTCTCAGATGTGAAATCTTTACATCAGTTATATTCCTCAGTTATTCCAAGTAATGTGAAAGTTATCTCATCACTGTCACATGCAATACTATTGGCCAAGCAGCCTTCTATAAGACTAATTTCAGAAGGAGAAACATAATGTTTGGAAGTTATTGGCCTACTTGAAGCCAGTCTGGCTACAGCAGCTCCGACAGAAACACTGTCCCACCTCAAGATATTATCAGAAGACTTGACCAAGCTAAGCTTACCTCATTTTTGAGGTTTACAACTGCATCTGATGTTCTTGTCACTGACAGGTTGACAATATCATTCATCCAGAGCGAAGGTCTACAGGGAAGGCCTATTGCCCACGCCTGTAGCTGCACTTTAGAGGTGCCCAGCACATATCCTAGCTTTTGTGAGCTCAGAGAAGAATTCATGGCCATTCTGAATTCAGATAGTTGGGAGATGAACATAGTGTGAGCAAATAGCATAAATGTGTACCAAAAAGTGGTCTCACCATGTATGGCTTGCTCAACCTCATTTGTTTTCAGATTGTTCAGTTTCGATGTAGTTTTATGTTGAGTTGAGTCTTTACAAGATCGGTTTGCTTACTTACAGCACACTCATTTCATCGTTTTATCAAGACTTCTTAGCATTAATTTTGTAAAAATAAGACATTGATGGAAATTATGTTAGGGTTCTTTTGTTGGGTTTAAAACATTATGTTATATTGTTAGATTTATCAAACATACAATGAGTTCCATAAGCATTTAAAGTTCTCTTTCAAAAACTTAAAGGGCAATGAAAAGCATTGTGTTTTGTTCATCTTGCAGCTTGTAATAGGGATTTCTTATACAAAATACAAGTTTGCAACTACTGTCAGTTCAGTTGATATATATCCTGTGAAAGCAAAGAGTACAGAATTCAATCTAAGTAATACTATTTATTACACGACTCGGGCAGTCAGAGGACCAATGACTAAAATCAACCAATCAAAATGCTCTATTGCCGGTCCAATATTCTCTAAGTACTGGACCGGGCACTGTCCCGAATGGTCCCGAATGATACCGGTCTTGTGTCCCTTTGAACTTCAGTCGTATAATAAATCTCTTATTAACCAAGCTTGCTCGGGACTGTACTGAAAGAGTATCGGCCCTCGGTCTTTTTTGTACGGACCTCGCTGCGCTCGGTCCGTACTGTCAAACTGTCAAGACCTCGGGCCGATATTCTCCCAGTACGGCCCTCGCGCTTGGTTAATAAGATATATGTATTTTCACCACTTCTGTCATTTTCTTGTAAGGGGTTGCAATGATTTTCTAGGAATGCTACCTGTTGACCAGAAAGTAGGACTACTACCTGTTAATTCTCTTCTTCCAAGGGGACAGGGGCGGAGGGATCAAATCCGTAGTCATGCATACTACAAGCATTAAACACGCTTTCAAGTGCAGCATATTCAGAGTGTTCATTTTCAAGCATTCCAGCTGTCTATAATTGAATAGGAGAAAGATTTCCTTCTGAAGATAGTGGATGATTTTCCCACTGACCCTTGAATTCTTGTAAACACTTATTGATTCTGGGAATGTATGTATAATGCAATGCAAATAAATGCAACTCATTTACTGGATCCAGTGGCTCATTATCCTCCAAACGAGAAAATTTTCTTGCACAAAAGCAAAGTACTCCTGAGTAAATGTCTCTGTGCGACCTCTCTACACGACAGTTGTGTACAGAGGTCCCAGTTATAATGCCACCTCCGTCAACACCTCTCTGCTCTAGCATGAACTCTGCCACTTTGAAATTTTCCATACCATAATCACTTCTCACTCTAGAAGGCAATCCATAACGATTGACACCTCCAATAAATTGTTCCAGGACTGTATCAGCTTTATTGTTATTGCAGCAGTGGGCATAAAATATAATTCGAGAATACCCATGAACGCACACGTGAGTTATTAACCTCCATCGTATGAGTTTGTGATTGCTCTCAATGTGCCACAGAGCACTTGGCGTAGGAACATTGTATTTTCTTCTGTAAATTGCAGATCGCCACCGTAGAACTGCCCCAAAAGGATCGAGAGTTTAAAGACAATTTCTCGCACGCTATCGTGGAATATTTAGCCCTCTACTTCTCTGTGCACCAACCAGTAGAGCTTGTCCAATATTTGGAGTTAGTTCTTGAATTTCCTTCTCTATGTTTTCCAAATCAGAATCTGATATCTGAGTCTTATTTGACTCTTCTTGTTCAGTCATGCCATACATTAATCTCCTCCACCAGAGGGTACTGTCGCTCACCCCAAGTAAATCAGATATCTTTTTTGCAAGAAAAATGCGTCTTTCTTAAACAGCGTATCTGTTCTTCCCCAATGACACTAGGTGAGAGCCCAGGACCGTTCCTTCATGAATCAGGTGAGCTACTATAAGCCCTTTCAATGTGAAAATCTAACATCCCATTTCTGTATTGCTGCAGCTGATCAATCAAGTTCCTAACCTTAACAAGACACAAGTTTTGGATTGATGCCACGTCAATGAAATCTTCGTTTTTCCCAATGTCTGATGTGAGTAACTGGATGGTCTCTGCAGCAGTTCTCAATCGATCAGCTGCCTGGTCAAGATCCTCAAAAGACAAGTTATTGCATCTTTCTGCTTCTTTATATGAGGATATTGTGGACAGCAGTAGCTTTAAATTGTCAAAAAATAGAGATAATCCGTGCTCGTTGCGTTGTCTAGAGGGGTTTTGAGCCATTCTTTCCTCAAGGCCAAAGAGTGAAGCATTGGCAGCCATCTTTGTTAGTGATTGGGCGCATTGCATTCTGGAACGACTCGAAAGATTACCACTTGACCATGTAAAAAGTCGAGTTGACCATAAAGGGAGTAAAAAGTTCACCATATAAAAAGTCGAGTTGACCATAGAAAAAGTCAGAAGTTGAGCATGTAAAAAGTCAAGTTGACCATATAAAAAGTCGAGTTGACCATACAAAAAGTCGAGTTGACAATGTCAAAAGTAAACTGGGTCACACAAATAGAGAGGGAATATTGACTGGGTTGGAGCCCATAGCTTTGTGCAAGCCTTGCTTTTGCCCGCTGTGAAGAATATAATATACTTATGGAAATTTATCTCAATGCATTGTGAGTCAGAAAAAAAAATGTACATATATATATATATATATATATATATATATATATATATATATATATATATATATATAACTAACTGCAGACAGTACTGTTTCGGCCTTCTGGGCCTCATCAGTGCAGTGCTAATGCTAGGATGGGGGAGAACCGAGACGGTCACCCCAAACGACCCAACCTTTGTGGTATCGTCTAAGCCATGCCAGAGTGCTCAAACTAGAGTAAACCAGTGAGCATGCGCAATTGCAACGACAATGACTCATCCTAGATAGAGTGCTCAATTTGGACATGAAAGCAAAGCTTTGTATGTATATATATATCGGTCGCCATGAATTAAAAATTAGTTTTCTGTTCATTTCGTAACGAAGCTCAACGATCAAATTAAAATTCTTGTTTCTTATTTCAGTACGTTTCAGCGAGAATTAAGAGACCGATCCCATTGTGTGTACATTTTGATGGCTGCATAGTTTAAACCTGATAAAATCAACTCATCGACATACTCTAACTGGCTTCCAATCTTTTTCCGTGATACTTTTGCCAAGGAAGGAGAAAATAATAATTATCCGCTTTACAAAGAGTTTGTACGTATATTTGAGGTAATATAGGGAAAAAATACAAGAAGTTTGACGAGAAAACGAATAGGAACTCGCTACTGCCACCACTCTTTTGACTAAAATGAAAAGGAAACGATTTTTCTTGGAAAATTAAAAAAAGCTACCTACATCCAAGTAGGTGTAAGTTTGATTAAAGTTGTGAAGGTGACTACAAGCATTCAAATTATCTCACAGATAATATATCTAAGGAAGTCATCTGTGAGATAATTTGAATGCTTGTAGTCACCTTCACAATTTTAATCAAGATAAATATATAAAAATATAAATATAAATATATAAATATATATGTATATTTATATTTATATTATGAGAAAAAAAACAAGTACACTACAGTTCATCCCTAAAAACGAGATTCACCATTCATGAACTATCTAGAATAAATTAATAACAGAATAACCAGAAATTTTCGACCAATCCAGAAAAAGAAGTTCTGATCTTTTTACTTTTGTTGCTGTTGTTATTGACGACAATCCGTCGGTTTTTGAAGCTCACCCGGAAAAATCCTAAACATATTGATGTTACTTATTTAGCAGATACAGTGAAATACATTGTGGTGGTATCTTCAATGGCCAAATGGAGTTTTATCCTCGTTTTCTGTAAGCTCTTCAACTATTCTCAAATGTTGCCGACAATTTTAGCTTCGATAAATATTTTTTTGTCTGATGAGGAGGGTTAAGAGGGACCGGGGATTTGTTGGGAGAAAAAGAAGGATATGGAGGTTATGAGTGTGAAAATTCGTCGAAGGAGGTGACTGAAATAGGGAAGTCAGATTTTGCGAATTTGCGAAGAACGGCACAAGAAGGCGAAAGGAAAATAGTGAAAGGTGGAACGGAGGGATGAAATCTGGAAAGAAGAGCGAAGTTATGAAGATAAGGCTTATCTCCATAGCTTCGCTCTTCTCTCCAGATTAATATACTTTAAAGCCAGGGATGAACCACTTTTCTATATCCTTTAAAAAACGTTACACGCGAGGAAACTACATTCTCAGCTTAAGTTTTAATCGATGGCAAGTTTTCAGATTATAATAGGAATGGCTACCTGATCCTGATCTGCTCCAGCCCTGACCAAAGACCGATTACTCTTATGTTCTTCACCTAGATATTTTTACAGAGCTCCTGATTTTTTTATCTTTAATCTTTACTGTGAAAGGAAAACCTTACCTCTAGGATAGCCTCCGTGAAAGGGTATTTGAATGTGTTTAAATCTTCTATTTTAGTGATTTTTTTTTATTGTCAAGATTTTTGTTTAAGTTCGAGCAGAGAGCGATTCATAGGGACTACCTCTCCCTTTTTTCTCAAGAGTATAAATGTGGGGCTTTATATTATCACATGAGATGTGCCAGTAGTCTAATACCTAAGCAAAGAAGTATTTTTTCATCCAGACCCTTTCACATTTCGTTTTTAATATCTTATAATCAATTGTTTTTTTATTGCAACCGCAGTAATTGACTTGTTGCTATCATTGCAGGTTTGTTGGAGTATTCCAAGCAAACACAAGAATGGGAAGAAGTCCAAGTTTCTGATGGAGAACAAGTTCTCTCAGTGCCACAGGGACAATACGTAAAATTAAACTTTACCATGCGTAGCCATTATCCACTTCCATGTGTTTGGAAAGAATATCTTGAGATCCGTGATGGCAATAATCAGTCAGCCAATGTTCTTGGTGTATTCTGTGGAGAATACAAAACTGGCCTAGTGCGATCTAGTGGACGATACATGTCGTTGAGATTTTTTCCCCATAAGCTTTATAATTTTACCGCATATTACACTAGCAGATACTTCAATGAAACAGGTAATCATTTCTAAGTACAATGGCTCAAAATTGGAGATAAAACGGATAGCCAAATAGGCAGTGACAGAGCGAGACGGAGGAGATAATTAGAGGACCTATGTTACCTTGGCCAGAGCAATAAATTTCAGGACGATTATAGTTATTATCATAGATGCATGTTCATTTTTTCACTCCTCAGATACTGTGTCTACGGTTTGAAGGTTCTGTATGCCATAATCATTCCAACAATTCTTTACCTTTTCTAGTCCTACCAACCATGAACCAGGTACTGAGGACGCAGTTTGTATTTCTGAACAAAACCTCTAGCCTATGGTGCCCTGTGAAAGGTGCGCCGGCTCCATACATTATCTGGAGAAAAAAAGGTGTCGCTGTTCAAAATAGCACCAGCATAAGATTTCAGCTCAAAATAACATCAGATAACAACGTGAATTACACCTGCGAAGTTCGAAGTGGTGAAGAGATGTTAAGAAAAGAGATCAGCCTCAGTACTAAAGGTGAGGTCTCTTTAATCGCTGTTTAATAGAACTGTGGAGTCCAGCGCTTTTTATAATCCGACTGCCTAAACCGCCCAATAAATGGTCAAACTACATTGGTTGTTGAATTTTATCGAGCCTTTTCGCTTTGACTCAGTTTTTGAACCATCCTTGTTCTTTTTTGGGGTAATCCTACGCCGTAACTCAGAAGTGTACGACTAATTTTGGTAGTTGTGACTTTACCATGATGTCTTGTTTGAACAGAATATTCTTCATCACCCGAGCAAGTAACTACACCCTTCAAATATGAGGCCTTTCATGGTAATTAATTTCAGCGGTAATCTAACCATATGTATTTAATTAGAGTGCCCAGACCCGTGCGAATGTGAGGTCTTTCAAGAAACTATCATCTTTGGGAGCTGCGGTGGGAAAAAACTCTCCTCAGTTCCGTGGAATTTTCCACCAGCAGTAGAAAATTTGTGAGTAAAACTAAAAGGAAACAGTTACACTTCAATAAAAGATTGTGTAGATCGCTACGCGTTATTATTTCTTTATTGTTTTTTGTGTAGTAGTGCTAGTTGTGGTAGAGTTTTGAGTGCGCTTTCTTTGTGTCATTACGTAACGTTACGTAACGTAGCATGTATTTACACCGTATTGCTCATTATATTTTGTGCAGTTTTTCCCAATGTAATTTTGCTCGGTGCAGTGTAGCTTTGTATATTTTGGCTTTCGCCTCGTGCAGCTCGTTCGCCAATAGGCAGGATTAGCAACATCGCAACAAATGTAAGTTTTGTATCGTGTAGTTTTCATCGTTCTTTTCATTATAGCTTTCCTTGTGTATTTAGTTTAGTTTATATTGTAATAGGTTTTCGTTCGCTCTTTAATTTGCAGTTTTAACCGTGTTGTTTCGCCGATTTAAAAATTATGCTAGCTAGAAATAATCGCCCGTGGCAGTAATATCGTTAGAAATTTATTCGGCAAATGTATTCAATTCACTATGTCAGTACTTGATGAAGACGCGCTGTACAGCAAGCTTCTTCGCCCTAATAATTCAAGATCAGGCCTTCTCTCGACAGTGACCGTCAAGAAAAGTGAAGTCGAGGCCCTGTTGTCAGATGTGCAGAACATTGACTGCGTGAAGGGTAAATTTACGGAGTTTATAGTCGCTTTCGAGAAATTTAAAGAGGCACACATTCTGTACATGTCATCCATTCATGATGAGACTTGCATCGCCAGATGTCGGGAATCCTTAGATCACGAAGCTGTGATAAAGGATGACTTTGTTCAGAGAGTTCAGGAATGGACCGCTAGAGCTGAAGAGGTGCTTCAGTTGAATGTTCAAGTTAACCCAGAGGATTCAGTTAGTGAGGTTGGTTCTCGGTCAGCTTTTGAGTCACCAGAAGTATCTCGGGGTTTTAGTCGTAGCGGTTCACGCAGAGGCAGTGTTTTGCATAGGATCGGTGCCTCATCTCTATCAACGGCGAAAGCAAGGGAGGCCACTCGCGTCGCAGAGTTAAGAGGGGAAGCAGCAGCCTTCAGCAAACGCCAGTCCTTCGAAGAACAGAAGTTTCGTCTTCAGCAAGAGAAAAGGCGTTAACTTTGAAAACGGAGATTGCCATGTCGCAGGCCAGAGAACAGGCCTTAGCAACCGTAATAGACCCGAAGTCGTGGGTGGTTCGTTGTAGTCTGACCCGAGTTTAGCTGATGCAGATCAGGTTAACGTAAACCTAAATCCACAGTCAGGTGCAGTAGAGTCTAGGCGGACGGTAGTTGCTCTATCATGTCCGAAGTCCACGCGCGCGGGGTTCCGTCACTATCAGTCCCGCAAGCTCATTAAACCTTGAGCCCGGAGGCATCGGAGTGGCAACAGCGCCCGCAAGCCGTTACTACTAAGAGTCCCCGTTCTGATTGAAATCGCTCTAATGAATCCTCATCAAGCGAAAGAGCGTTCAATGAGATGTTGGAGCTACACCAGCACCGGAATGTACTGCAGCAACAACAAAAAAAGGTCATGGAGATGCTGGTGACACAACAGAGGAAAAGTTCACTTCCCCATCCCAAAGTACCTATGTTTGACGGCGAACCGATGGGGTACAGTCTCTTCATTACAGCTTTCGAAAACATCATTGAGTCCAAGACATCGAGTAGCAGTGAGAGGCTCTACTACCTAGAACAGTTTACCAGTGCAGACGTTAAGGAGCTTTTTAAATCTATCCAGTACCTGTCTCCTGATAACGGAAACCTCAAAGCTCGTCGGCTGAAGAAAAAATTTGGAGACCATTTTCGCATCGTGGCTGCGTATGAAAACATAGCTTTAAGTTGGCCTGAAGTAAAGGCGAAGGATGGGCCGGACTGAATAGATTCTATCTTTTCCTTACGAGATGTAAGAACGCCATGGAGGGGAGCGTGCACCTGTCTAGGCTCGAACAGCCAGACGTCATTAGAAGGCTGGTCCTAAAGCCGCCTTTCAGTGTGAGAATAGGATGGTGCCGTGCAGTCGATGCCATAATGGAGGAAGAGGGTAGATCGGTTAAGTTCCGAGATTTTGTCCGTGGATAAAGAAGCTAGAATCAACACTAATCCTGTCTTTGGAAGGATCGTCGAGGACTCGAAGCCGAATTTAGATGGGCGTGACGGTCGTTCACAGAGAGGATCTGCAACGAAAAGGCCAGGAGAGCTTAGTTTCGCGGCACAAGTACACAGAGGTCAGAATGCACCTGCCAACACTACCACCCCTCGTGATTCACATCGTATAGTGGGAGAACCATCGTGCTTGTATTGCAACGCAGCTCACACATTGGAGAATTGTAGTTCTCTAGGAGGCCGTCCATACGCAGACAGAATAGAATTTCTAAAGTCAAAGAAACTCTGCTTTGGTTGTCTGTGCAATGATCACACAGCAGAGAATTGCCCAGCAAAGAAAACTTGCACTTTCCCCAACTGCGTTAGGAGACATCCCTTGGTTCTGCACACAAACTCTGTGGCTAGAAGTCAGCAAGTTGGCGGCCCATTTACTAGCACGAGGTCGACTTGCGAGGGAGTAAAGTGCGTTCAAAACGCATTGGGAAACCCAGATGGGAAAACCCACGCTGATGCAAGCTTTTCGAGGACAGCTATGGCTGTTGGTTCAGTGAAAGTCTGGCTTAAAGGAAGGGAAACCCCAGTAGGCACATATGCCTTTTAAGACAGTCGTAGTTCCTGAACATTAACGTTTTGCACGGAAGCCTTGATGAGACAGCTAGGAACGAACAGTACAAAAACCACAATCTCCTTAACTACCTTGGAAAAGAAGGACAGTCTTGTGGATAATTTTGTCGTTACTGGTCTCACCATTTCTGATTTGGACGAAAACGTTTTTGTTGATCTTCCAACAATTTTCACAATGCCCAGCATACCAGTGTCGAGTAAAAACATATCCACTCAAAACAGCGAGAACAAATGGCCAGACTTTAGCGGATTGCACCTGCACATAGTCGATGTAGATGTTGGTCTATTTTTAGCATGTGATGTTCCTGAAGTCCTTGATCCCTTGGATATAAAACATAGTCAGGGGGTGGACTTTACGCTTTGAGTACGAGGGTTGGATGGGCAGTTACTGGCCCTTGACTCCACATCGCCTTGGCGTCCGGGCGTCAAGCTTTCTTATCAAAGTCGACACCGAACTACAACAGCTGGTAAAAGATTTCTACAATAGCGACTTCGATAAGTTAATTGCTGATAAGTAGACGGAGCTATCTTAGGAAGAACACCGTTTATGGAAAAAATGAAGGAATCCTCAAATTTGAAGAATGGTTTTCCCAGATCGCCTTGCACCTCAAAGATTGGCAAAGTCCAGTTCCATACAACCGTGTCCAGACAGAACAGCGTATCAGGGCGGTAAAGAGGAAGTTAGAGAAGAACCCAACGTTTCATGATGACTAGAAGACCTTCATACATGATATTGTCGCCAAAGGATATGCTCAAGGAGTACCTGGTCACCAAAGGGAGACAGGCTAAAAAGGCAAGACATGGTTCATCCCCCACCATGGAATTTACCACCCACATAAGCCCGGGAAAACTCGTGTGGTTTTTGATTGCTCGGCAAAGCACCAAGGAAATTCTCTCAATGAACAGCTGATGAAAGGTCCAGATCTTACTAACTCACCGTTGGGCGTCCTTATTAGGTTCCGACAGCGTATCGCTTTTATGGCAGACATTGAAGCCATGTTTCACCAGGTGAAAGTTCCCGATTGCGACCGTTCATTTCTTCGTTTTCTGTGGTGGCCAGACGGCGACCTATCACGTGCTTTGGCGGAATATCAGATGATCGTTCATCTTTTTGGTGCTGTGTCGTCGCCAGTCTGCGCCAAATTCGCGCTCCGGAAGACGGCGGATTATAATGAGCAACACTTCTCCTGTAACGTGATAAATACCGTCAGACGCAACTTTTACGTAAACGACTGTTTAAAATTCCTTCCGTCAGTGACAGTTGCTATCGCCCACGTTTATGAATTGTGCAGCTTGCTGCCGCGTGGTTTTCGATTGAAAAAGTGGGTTGGCAGCAGCCGAGATGTTCTGGAAAGTATCCCCATGCAGGAGCGCGGCCAAGAAATCAAGAAGCTAGAACTTCGAAAGGATGAGTTGCTAAATGAGCGCGCGCTTGGTTTTCAGTGGAGGATAGAAAATGGCACGTTTGGCTGCAATGTTAACCTTGAGCACAAACCCCCCACTCGGAGAGGCGTATTGTCTGTCGTTGGTTCAGTCTTCGATCCGTTTGGTTTTCTTGGACCTTTCGTACTGATTGGCAAGGAGATTTTGCAAGATTTATGCCGAATAAAATTAGGCTGGGATGACAAAGTGCCAACAGAGTATCGCGAGCAGTGGCAAAGATGGCTTTCAGATGTCCTTAAACTGTCGCATTTTGTGATCGTTGCCTCAAACCAGCCGACTTTACGGAGATTGTGTCCAGTCAGATTTACCCCTTCTCCGACGCCTCCGAAATTGGCTGCGGATCAGTGTCATATCTACGACTGGAGCCACTTAAGCAAGTCACGGTTCCTCGCTTAGAGCTGTCGGTCGCGACAATTTCTGTACGGTTAGACAAAGTTTTGAAGACAAAGATCGACTTGCCATTAACTGACGACCCAACCTTCTGGACAGACACTACGTCTGTGTCACTATATTAAGAACGAGAACAAAAGGTTCCACACCTTCGTGGTTAATCGTGTAGCCATCATTCGAGACGGGTCACGCCTGGACCAGTGGAGACATGTAAGCCGTCAGCAAAACCCAAGCGACGACCTTTCTAGAGGATTTTCAGCGGAAGCTCTTCTTAATTCTGAGCATTGGATAAAGGGACCAGATATTCTATGGATGCCAAGAGAGCTCTGGCCTTCAGACCCTGAGACCATGGGTAGCCTTTCGGATTTAGATCTAGAAGTAAAGTTAAGTGTGAAGGTTAAAGCGACACTAGTGGCTCAGCCCTTCAGCCCTTAGGTAGAGTATTTCCGGACAACTTTCTCCTGGTATCACCTGGAGAAATCTATCGCTTGGTTTCTGTGCTATCTCAAAAGTAAGCTGTTGGCTAGTAAAGGCGAAAAGTTAACGAATCCTACTTCGACCCCGTCAAAAAGGCAAGTTACCGTCGAAGAAATGGAGAAGGTAGAACTGGAGATTCTCAAGTGTGTTCAGCAACATCACTTTATTGAAGAGATAAGCTCACTCACCAAATCTGCGAATGAAGGTTTACCGCACGTCAAGAACAACAGCAACCTTCGCAGATTAGACCCAGTTTTGATCGATAGCCTACTGCGCATTGGTGGGAGACTATACCTAGCCTCAATACTATTGATGCCAAGCACCAGATCATTCTACCAAAGAACGATCATGAATCCTACCTGATAGTGAAGCACTATCATCATATCTCCGGGCACTCCGGAAAAGAACACGTAATTGGCCTACTACGTGAACGATTCTGTATTGTCAAAGTAGGATCCACTGTCAAAACGGTGTTGTCAAGGTGTGTAAGTTGCCGGAGGCGCCAGGGCTGTGAATGTGAGCAGAGGATGGCCGATCTTCCAGAGGACCGTCTCACCATGGGCCAGTCACCTTTTACATCTGTAGGTGTCGATTACTTTGGCCCTTTTCAAGTACGGCGCGGACGAAGCCTGGCTAAGAGATATTAGGTCAGTTTCACTTGTCTCTCGATTCGAGTTGCGCATATTGAAGTCACGCACAGCCTGGATATGGATTCCTTTTTGCTAGCCCTAAGACAGTTTACAGCAAGGAGAGGTCAGGTCCGGAAGATCCGTTCAGACAACGGAACGAACTTCACCAGTGGTGAGAGAGAGCTCCGCGAATATGTCAAGGCTTGCAACCAGGAAGACATCCATTAGCATTTGTTGCAGAGGAATATTGAGTTGTCTTTCAACCCCCCTCATGGCTCACATCTGGGCGGTGTATGGGAGCGTTGCATTCGCACCACGCGAGAAATTTTTGCAAGCTTTCCTCCGAGAGCAAATCACCGACAATGAGATTCTCGCGACCTTGCGAGATTGAAAGCATTATGAATAGTCGTCCAATTACAACCCTTTCCAGTGACCCGCAGGACGAGCAACCCTTAACACCCAACCATTTGTTCCTGCTGCTCTCCAAACTGTGTCTCAAAATTGAACGTCAGGATTCTGAAGAAACTGAACATTAAGTTTGTAGTAGTAGTATCTCCAGACAGTGGCCAGATCAAACAGAACAGTGTTATGCTTGTTTCCGAATAATTCACGATAAAAGAACGCATTCGCAGTATTGTATTTGTAAGTGTTTCACTCGTGGCTCAACAATTAGGGGCTGGTGTAGATCGCTACGCATTATTTTTTGTTTTATCGTTTCTTGTGCAGTAGTGCTACTTGCAATAAAGTTTTTTGTGCGCTCTCTTTGAGTCATTACGTAACGTTACGTAACGTAGCTTGTATTTAAACCTTATTATTCATCGGAGTTTGTGCAGTTTTTCCCAGTGTAGTTTTTCTCGGTGCAGTGTAATTTCGTATAATTAGGCTTTCGCTCCGTGCAGCTGGTTCGCCACCAGGCAGGATTAGCAACATCTCAACAAATGCAAGTTTTGTATTATGTATTTTTCATCGTTGTTTTCGTTGTAGCTCTCCTTGTGTATTTAGTTTAGTTTATATTGTAAAAAGTTTTCGATCAATGTTTTATTTGCATTTTTAACCATATTGTTTCGCCGTTTCGTGTCGTTTCGCCGTGCTAAAAAGTATGCTTGTTAGAATTAGTCGCCCGTAGCAGTAATGGATTTATCTCAAGGAATGCCTCCCCAAAAGGCTCTATACTCAAAGGCATCCTTTATAATTCAAGAGAGATTGGCGCAAGAATAAGTCTTACATTTGGGACTTAGTCACTTGACTTGATGGTCTCTTATAAATGGTGCAGCTCTAATAACAAGAAGAAAACTGAGGGGTTGCTATACTGAGTTACTCAAACAGGGTAAACTTTGTTAAAACTCTGGAAAGAAGCACTTATTTTGCCCTGAGGTTGTAACACTCAATTTGAAACAAACATTGCAGCAGAAACACATAAAACTGAAAGCAACCTATATTAAGTCACCGAAATAAATGTGAATGATTAAAAAAAAAAAAGAAAATTAAATCGAGTTAAAGTTGTCTGCCGAAAGCCGGCGACACACCTGGGGATTTTATTTGCCGTTCCCAGCGTATTTGATCGCCGCGATCGCTGAATAAAATCTTTGAGATCTGGCATGTGAGATATCGGCGATTTTACACACCGATTTTACTCGCCGATCGCCGCGATCGGCGAAAATAAATAATGATAATAATAATAATGATAATAATGACAATAATAATAGTAATAATAATAATAATAATAATCATAATCATAATAATAAAAAAACAAGACAGATACTGCAAACTCGTCACCACAAGCATGCTCATGTCTAGATGTTTACTTTTCTATTGTGGCAATAAAAAGCTTTAACGTTCAGGTGTCATTTTCCTCCTTCTATTCAGCATGTACTATATATACACGTTTCTAACGAATTCTTAACAGGAACCTAAGCAATAACAAGCTGAGTGACCTTCCCCAAGGCATTTTCAGTGCCTATACCCGGTTGAAAGTGCTGTAAGTCAAGACTCTATTTTTCTTCTTTATGTATAATTGTGCAGAGGAATCGTAAAAGTGGCCTAGAAGACTTTTCCCAGAGAGATCTACAATAGCAGCGCCAAGTCATTTCGTCTCCTGTAAGTTATGACTTCCCCAAACCGTCTGCATTTTACACAAATACGCTAAAATATACCTGAATTGATTTCTTACCTCTTACCGTGACTCTCCAGACATCACTGTCTGGAAAAAAGAGTACCTCATAACTATGTTGGATAACCTTGTCCCTATCCAAATTGTCTCATTTACCATCGTGTTCTGGTTCCCTTGCATCTTACGCACTATTGTTCCGAGTCACCAGTTGAGTCTTTACCTCTGGTCAACAAGAGGTTTTGAGCTACTGGTTCCACTTTCCCTCCAGTAAGGCTCACAGAGGCTTCTCCCACCTCGAGTTCGACCCCGCCATAATGAGCTCACCCCATTTAGTAGTTACGCCTTTCTATTCCGAGCAATTCTCCTTTCGAAAAAAAGGTTTTTTTCTATTCAGGTGAATTAATAAACGGCTCGATCAGCAAACTCCTTGTTATAACTCACTTGTTCGCCAGTGTGACAAGTGAAGTAACTCGCCACTTTTAGATTGTTAACCTAAAGGTCGCGCGTTTCTCCAAGTTTGGGTCCACTCTTGACAATTCAAAAGCAGCTGATTTCTACAACTGAATTTACATAATAAACTCCTTCGATATTAGATTGACTCTCCAGTAATATACCTTTCTCTTTAGACCAAAGAAATGACTTTTAGCGACACGGTAGACTTACCTCTAGAATTAGGAGAATCATAAATTTACCTAGCTGTCTGAGATTTTTCTCAGCCAAAAATGAAAAGGTGCCGAGAACAAAATACCTCGAACTTTACAAATTTATACGGTATTGTGTGTCACTTGGTTTCGGCATGATTTCATCATAAATAAGTTCAAAATGCTTTGCAACTCTAACAAGGTGGTCCTCAAAAGAGACGTACTTTCCTGAATGAGAAGTATTCAGTAAACAAGGGGAAAAATTACGACGATTTGGAAATTATACTTTGAAAATTATGAAGAACAATGAGTGGAGCTGAGATATAGTTAACATCTAATGACAGCTACTCAAATCGCATACTTATTATTGACTAATTGACTGTTTATTAAGGATCATTGCAGCAATAACTAGAATGGCTCAATTACAGGGCTATTTACAAAACATATAACACTAAAATATAATACAATAAATCCAATAAATACTAGAAGGTATAATTGTACAAGCCACTAAGTATACTTATGCGTGACAAAATTCCTGCGTTCGCTTGGTCTTACAAGTAGGACGTGTGGAGCGGCTAATGCCAGATGTAAGATTATAGTTATGCACAACCTCCTCCTGTTTGGGGAGCATAAAATGCAAGGGGTGAATCTCATTCCGGAGTCTATGAAAATAAATCTGGCGTAAATGGGCGTGTCTGTCCCGTAGAGTTGTTAAATACATAAATTACATACATAAATTATTTAACTAGCTGTAATATTGATTGATGAATCTATAGACACGACACCCAACTGGAATGGAATAATTATAAAGTTTAATCGCCCATGTGGATTCATGTTATTATCTTACTTGTCGTATCAGTTCTATAGCTTTTTGCATAACTCTCAAAGAAGATAATTTTGTTTTCCTTTAAAGATATTTTTGAAAGCGAAAAATAGCGTTGGCGATCTTTACAGAGCCGAGTTTAGGATAATCAAGAACAAATATAACGTTGACATCTCTTTGTAACGACTGCTAAGTCACTTCTGAGGCACAAATAAACAGGGCGACGTTCTCGACTCAGTTTATTAGCGGCATTTTTGCTGTACGCGCTAATAACATCCTTGGCTAATGACTTCTCAACAGGGCATAGCAGCATTTTGAATAAATTTTAGTCGAACTTAAGCTAAGTTTAGACTGAAACACGCCGACAGAACCTTGAGATTATCGGACGTCGCAAGCAGATTGCAGCAGCAACTCATCAGTTCCAAACCTCAAACACCGCAGCAAATCCTCAAATCTTTCAGTTGTGCCGAGGCTAGATCTTCGCGGAGATCTAAAAAAAAGCTTCAAACAGAATTCACACTCTAGGCTGGAAGACTATCGAGTGGTAGCTTTCGTCATATGTCTCGGGCCAGGAACCCTCAATATCCAGTCTGGTTTACCCTTCGCCTCCAATGAAAAGAAAGGTTGGACCGATAAAGTTTTGAAGTTTTGAAATAATTACTACCAAGGCGAGACGAACACAATTTATGAGCGCTAAACAAATTTCATACTAGAATAGGACTGTTGTTGGGAAAAACACATCAAGCTAATTAACGAGAAGCTAGAATTCTATTAACGGGAAGCGACATTTATTGGACGTGTGATGACGAAGAACCAAGGGAAAGGCAGTTCCAAGGTAAGCTGACGTAATAGTCATGGTAGAGCGACCGGAAGAAGTGCCAGCAGTGCAGAGATTTATAAGGCTACGAATCCTTTCATAATTGTTGGAAGCACTACGCTGCCTAACACACAAGAATGGTAGGTGGATCTGCAACCATTAGCAGAAAGTTCCCTTCGAAGAGATCAGACATTTCTTCGCAAAGTACCAGTATTTAAGTTAGAATGATCCAACGGAGGACCAATGAGATTTGTCCAAGGATGGGCTTAGCTTTCTATTAATGCAGCATTGTTAACCAGTGACATTTTCAAGTAGGACTCTTATGTTGGCAGAGAGAAAGCAATCACAGATCGAAAAGGAATTTTTAGTCACAGTCTTTGGTATAAAGCATAACCACCGATATGTGTTCGGCTGAGAAGCCATCCGGCAGTAGACTGATAAAAACCCCTGGTCCCTATTTTGCAGGAGCTATCAGTATCAGCTCACAATAGGCTACAGCGCCTCTCGTCGCGACTCGAACAGTGTGAGTAGGAGATGCGCCACAGGCCAGGGAAAGATTTGTTTCCAGCTGACACTGTCAGGAGCTTGCCATCCACTTTCTTCCTGTTTTAGACTATTAACCTAAGGAAAACCAGACAGAGAGACGAGTTGTGACCCAGCCTTACAGAGCTTGGAGTAAAGAACCTCGGAATACTTCCTAGATGCAAAAGATGTTCGCCAACGGCCATCCATCTGAGCAATTCCAGGCGATATTCTGGCACCCCATCAGCAGAGTCTCAAACAGTTCCTAAACAGGTAGACAAACCCATAATGGCAATACCAAGAAAGGTCAAGGTTCGATCTCTAACACCAGACAAGCCCCAAGAAATAGAGTCCAGGACCACGAGATCTAAACAGTTCTCAAGGCCACCAAGTTACTTGCAGGACTATGCATAACTATAATCGAATGGCTGACTGTAAACCATCAACAGTCTTAAAGGGACACTGAAGTCATTCAGCCTTGTAAGAAAATATCTCTAAGCCGACAATTGACACTTTAATCCAGGATACTAAATTATAAACGCAGATGGTAGCTTTTTATTCGACGACTAAGAACACACCTCGAAAACAACAATCTCGGAACCGAAGCATACTAGGTATAAGTAAAACTATTCAGTCCTTCTCTTACATCGACCTCTCCAAAATAAGTCTGAAACTCCTGATTCAGAGTAAACGATAGAAAGTGTCCGATGAAACTTGAAATGCCTAGTTCTTGAAACAAAACAGAAAATACAAAATATCATGAGTGGAGGCTGTCTAAATGTTTCGCAATGCCTTTGCTTTCTTTAAAAATTTCGGCTTCAGTTTCCTCATCCGCTCCTTTTCCATGCTCTGTTTGTCTTCAAGCGTTGAAGACGTGCGACGATCTCTTGGATGCTACTGAGAATTTATTCGCCATAACGGTCGGGGGGTCTACTCACCCGCGCCGGCCGCTGGCTCTGGCAGGTGGCCTCCCCTTCCTCCACCTTGTGATTACCGCCACCTCTTTGGTCTGAGGCATCCACTCCATTTGAAAGGGGTGTCATTTTGCCTGGGTAGGGTATCCACATCACTGTTAGCCGCTTGCATGTCTACAACAACCTTAGAACCACGTTGATCACTGACCTGAAAAAATCGCTGTCACAGGGCTGATGTAAGTCATTGGCTGAGGGTATTGTCTGGGTATCTAGCTCGACTTTAAATTCCTTGGGATCCGTTTCTACTCCCTCAGCACTTGTGGTAGTGCCAGTAGTTTCTCCTTCTGTTGGCTCTTTTCTTCTCTGGTAAAACCGTAGGTTATTGAAATGGATCACTCTGGACCTCCTTGGGCGTCCTTGAACTTTCTTCACCAAATAGGTAACTTCGGTGACCCGCTTTACCATCTTCTAGGGCCCCTGCCACTGTCTGTCAAACTTGCATCCTTCCCCTGGTTTCAACTGTGGCGTGTAGCGTAGGACAAGATCACCAGCTTGATAAACCTTGTGCTTTACTCTTTTGTCATAGGCATCCTTCTGCCGTCACTGGGCCACATCAAGATTTCTCCTAACATCTCGATACGCTGTTTGAAGATCCTCTTCAAGATCAGTGAGGAAGTCAGTGTAGGAACATCCATTTTCTTCGGCACCACCAACCATTTCATCCAAAGGTATCCTCATCTCTCTATCAAAAAGGAGCTAGAACGGGGTGTGCCCCGTGAAGGAATGAACACTACTGCGATAGGCCATCATGCAGAAATCAAGGTGTTCATCCCATGTGGTTGAATTATCTTCAACTCCAAGGAGGTGGATCGCAGAAACGATCCACCTCCTTGGTCTTGCCATGCCTCCAGAATCTAGCTTTCATCTTCATTACAGTCTTTGTTCGTCCTAGGTGGGCACCAGCAACATCATCATGAACTTCGACAAGGGCCTTCTCCACTAAATATTTCGGTAAAACCATCTTCAGCTTAGTCTGATTAGTGTGGCCAGCTGACTTAAAATAGAGAACCCCCTGTTGTAACAATAACAGTTGAAACTGGGCCCAGACAGCACGGGTAGCATTACTCATTGACTGAAGTTCTTATACAGCTGGTTTCCTCCACTATTTCACCAAATGACTAAGTACCACGCTTATTTTTGGATCATCTCTTTGGGCTTGTGCAACTACTTTTGGAAACCAACAATTTTTCACTTCACCTGAGGTTTCACTGGCCGCAAGGTCTCTAGTAACAACAGCAACTTGGGATAGTCCTATTGGAGTACACGATGGACCATTCCCATGTCGTCGTCTAGGCCTTCTAGACAAGGCTTCTGCATTGTCGTGTAACATCCACGGGCGATGTTGTATCTCATAATCATACTCCTGTAGGCGCTCTAGCCAACGAACTACTTGTCCTTGAGGCTCTTTAAAAGACATGAGCCAGACTAATGAGTAATGACTAGTTCTCAGGCAGACTTTTCGTCCCAACAAGTGATAGCGGAAATGGTCCATATAGGTTACCAGAGCTAGCATCTCTAATCGAGTCGCGCAATAGTTCCTTTCGTGCTCACTCAAAGAACGACTCCCATAAGCTATCACACGCTCAGTCCGATCGGATTGCAATTGAGATAAAACAGCGCCAATGCCCAGGCTTTGGCTGGCATCTGTGTCAAGTACGAGTAACTCTGCATCAGGAATACAATTGGGATATGCCAAGACGGTTGCAATTCTCAAGCGATGTTTCAGTTCATTGAGGACACTTTCTTGTTCCATCTGTCACTAGAAAGACACACCCTTCCTAGACAATTTGTAGAGTGGTTCTGCGATGATTGAGAATCCAGATATAAACCGCCTACAGTAACTTGCAAGACCAAGGAAGCTTTGAAGCTCTTTGATGTCTACTGGGCATGGCCATGTTCTGAGATTCGCAACCTTGTCAGGGTCAGTTTGGATCCCTTCTGAAGAGACAACATGCCCTAGGAACGAAACCTCTCTCTTTACAAACGGACACTTAGTTGGTTTCAGCTCGAGACCAGCAGTTCGTATCTTATCAAATACTAAACGTAGGCGACGCAGATGTTCCTTGAATGAAGGGGCCCAAATAATAATATCATCCAAATACCCAAGACAGTTTGTCCAAGTTAGTTCACTGAGTGCTTGATTCATTATTCTGGTAAAGCTAGCTGGCCCATTCGTGAGACCAAATGGCATAACCTTACATTGGAATTGTCCACAATGGGTCGAGAACGCTGTTTTGGGTCTGTGTTCTTCTTTTACTTGCATCTGCAAATACCATGACGCCAAATCGAGACAGAAGAACCATTTGCCACCACCCAATGCTTCCAAGACATCATCGGTCCTTGGTAATGGCATTGCATCTTTTTCTGTACACATATTCAGTTTGCCGTAATCGATGCACATACGGTAACTTCCATCGAACTAAAACAGCTGGACTGTTCTAAAGGCTCTGTGACTCTTGAACTCTACCATTTGCTAAAAGCTCGTCCAGCTGTTGATCTATGGTCTCCCTCTTGTGTGGTGGTATGCGACGAGGAAGCTGCTTCATCGGAGCATACTCGCCAGTGTTAATTTCATGTTTCATAAGATCTGATTTTCCTAAATCAGAATTGTTCATTGCAAATATGCTCTCATATTCGTCTATCAGTAGGAAAAATTTCCTTTACTGCTCCTCTGAAAGCCCATCTGAATTTTGCTGGATAACTTTTGTCCTCCTATTCTCTCTTTCTGTACTTTCCTGCTTGTCCTCCCCCACATTCCTTTCTATGACTGAACAGTATGGATGGTAAGGTGCTGATGGACTGGGACCAGTTTCGATGGGAGTAGCACTGCCGTTTACACCGCTAAAAGGATGGAATTCAGCAACAGGGAGATCTGATCGTAATCTGACAACTCTGTTGGTGAAGTTGGTCACTCGCACGGGACTCCGTCCAGCCTTTGGCACTACTTGGGAACGAGCAATACCTATCTTAGAAACCTCCTGTAGTTCTTTTGACCCCTCCAGGATTCCAGGGCTTCCGGAATTCTGTTCTGTTCATAACCTCCTTCTAATCTAGCTCTTATCACCTGTTCAGTCCAGGTTGTAGCTGTGCATCAGCACATGAAAACATTTTACAGGCACTTGGTGTAGCCTTTCGGTATCTGATTGGAATTTCCGAATCTCCTACTACAAGAGTTTCGTGTCATAGTGAATTTCACTCTGATAGTGTTGAGAGAAATCTAAACCCAAAACAAAGTCATGGGCTAAACCCTGCACTATTATAACAGGCCAGGAGAATTCCCATACGAATTCGCCCTTTAGTTTCACCCAGAACAGTCAGCTCATTGCCATCAGCTGTAGCAAGTCTTCCAGCAATTGGCCCAGGTTTGAAAACAGTTCCACTTTTTTTCCACACACTTTCACTAAACACACAGACAGTAACACCAGTGTACAATAGTATACACATCAAACGATGGTTAACAAGTCCCGAGAAATAAATTCCAGACTCTGATAATACGGACAGCACACTTTCATTTCGAGACACACCGAAATTCTCCATAATAAAATCAGTTTCTACTGGGCCTACCTGACCTTGTCCTACGGGGACTGGTTGGCCCTCCACAGGCCCCGTCTTACGTTTCCTGATACTTTCGTTGGACAATCCCGTGCAAAGTGACCTTGTCTGTGGCAAGAATAGCACACTGCGTCATCTCGGCGCCTCGGAGGTGCTGTTGCCCTTGTCTCTTTTTTTCTTTACACTTCCTTAATTTTCTCGTTCATGCCCAGAACAAGTTCCTTAAGCTCGCGTATCTCTGTCGAAATCCTCTCGTTTCCAGCCGAGGCACTGACTACAATCACGGATTGCTTCTTCTCAACTGACGGAGCCGCTTGACATGCTTTAAGTGCGCTTTCCGACTGGCGAACCACGCGAACTTCCTCCACGAGTGATCCCGGTTGACTGATAAATAACTCCTCTCGTATGTCATTTCTCACTACCACTCCTTGAATAAACTGATCTCTAGCCAACTCCACTTTGAATGGATAAGCAGCGTCTGGGTACGCATTTTCGACTAATTCTAGTAAGCTATTGGCGAATCCCTCGAAATCTTCGTTCGGTTTCTGTCACCTCGCGCGTAGCTGCAATTTGTAATCCTCCCTCGTCTTACCCGAATCGAATCTCTTTATCAACTGTGCCGTAAAGTCGTCAAATGACAGGAACGTTGAAAGCTTGAGCAGTTCCACTGCTTTAAAGGCCGGCTGGTCCAACATTGTGAGTAAATACGCTCGAAAATCCGACGGCTTGATGCGCACAAGGTCGGCATACTGCACGATTTGCCACAGCCATTTTTTAAAACTCTGTCCCACAGAGTAAACACGCGGCGCTCGTACATTTCTCCTCGCTTCGCTTACCTGACTTGATATCATCATACTCTGCTTAAGTGCCTGTACTAACTGTTGCAGGTCACTGTTCCCTTCGTTTGCTTCACTCTTCATCGGTTTCTCCGGCTTATGTTCCGGCGGAAAATCTGGCGGTAAACCGCCTTCGGCACCTTTAGGTATTTTCACTTGGTCTTTGTCCATTTCCTCTGCTCAAAATCCCAGACCGTTGCCACCAATGTAAGAAAATGTCTTTAAGTCGACAATTCACACTTTAATCCGCGAAACTAAATTCTACACGCAGATAGTAGCTTTTTATTCCACGACTAAGAACACACCTCGAAAACAACAGCTTGTGGTCGAAACATACTTCGTATAAGAAAAACTATTCAGTCCTTCTCTTACAACCTGATTTACTCGTCAGAAACGTACCCAGTAAGCTCTGTAACTCCGGCTTCTTCACAAGTGCTTATATTCTGTTTTGGCGCTGTTTTCTAAAAAAAGAAAGGTTTAATAGTGGTCCTGTGATGAGACGTCACGAGACCAAGTTGAACTACGTGTTTTGGGACTAGAAGGCTATTAACCTGATCAGAGTTATATTTATCATGTCTTCTCTGATATTTTAGGCGGTTAATTTTCCACATATATCTAATTATTTTATTTGATGAAATTTTGACAGCTAAACAAAGATCCTATGACAGTATATCACCAGGCACTGGAGGTGCTCTCTCGTGCAGGGCCCTTGCCATTCTACCAACACACAGGAAATTCTTCGTGCCTATTTTGTTGGCTGAGGTTGAAGACGTTTTTGTTCGCCTAGTAGTTTCCTGAGTTGAAAGTTCAATTGAAATAACGAATAAGCCTCAAATAATGGCTCATTTATACTAACCAGCCGAATATAATTTTATGTTCAGCGTACCTTAAACTATATATATATTTTCCTACTGGAAATCCTCTTGGAATTTAGAAAACCTGTGCCATTTTTGCCAATTATATTCCTGCAAGTGGCCCATAAGTTATCGTAAGGTTCTTTTTTTTTGTGTTGAATGAGAAATATCTTATCACTAATCCCTGGGTTTCAAGTGCTTTTAAAACTTTTTTCGAGGGCTTAGCGCTTCAATAGTAAACATGCCCACTTACATTCATCACGTCAGTGTACATACTTGAAGACTTTCAAGAATTTTTTCCAAACTTAGAAAAAAATGTACAAGATTTAGCCACAGGGAAGTTTGTGCAGATGTTTTGCGGTTGTACACCCTCAGGTATAGGTATAAAGAACGTTCTATGAAAGGAATAAAATTTCAAATCCTTTGAAATAGAATATAGAATCAGCCTTATTCAACACAAACCTCTAGAACAAAAGTTTATCCTTTGAATCGGCACTCTTAACCCCCTAGGCGTCAGCAAACGCTTTTCATTCTACTTATTCATTCGTGGTTTTCTCGTCACCATGTTCTCACCAATAGCGTAGCTCCACTTTCTACATTTAAACCCACACGCAACTGACGATTCCTCCATTCGCTCTGCCGAAGGGCTAACGCTCGAAAGTTAGCTTTCTTAACTTACCAGTGGCCAATTTAAAATCTCAACTCAGTTGATATAACAAAATTACCTTGTTACCCCCACCGACGCAGCACCACAATTTATTTAGAAACTTACACCCCTCTTATTCAACACACTCTCTTAATTCCATGGTGGACTACTCAATTTGATATTATTCCTCGCCAACTCTGAAAAAATGATCGATATCCCATTATTTTCTCTTCTCTTAAGCCATCTACCATCTGAGAGTTTAAAACCACAGAATATGTCTCACTGACTATGAAGCATGCAAATTTTGCTTTATAAAGTCTGGTTATAAGACTAATATGTCGGGTGCCTTTAGATTATCTCCTCTAAAGTATTAAAACCACAGGCGGCCCAACCTCTCTTTGAGAACCACACAAAAAACACAATTTGCATATGGATTTATAAGGATATGTATAGGATTTCCTACAAGATATCCATGGAGATAGTTAAAAGTAAAAATATTAAGTAAAAATGGCTTACCTTACTCTATACGTGTGTTGTTTGCACCTGGTGTCGTTATTTTGATTTAACTTGATTTATGCGGATTTTTTTAATTCTGGTTTTCTCTTCTTAAAGAGAAGACAAGGCCAAACACTTCTGTCCCGACATCCTGCGGAAGGAAGTAAAAAATCCCAAAAAGTTTTGTTGATAAGTTGAGGTCTAGTACCCCCGCGATTCCTGGTTTGCCAACATGACGAGGTTACCAAGCCGACTTCAACGGTCGCTGTGTCGTGGTTAAAATGACGCGGATGTCTGCCGTCGTTTAGCGTTTCACTGAGGACACGAAGAGCCGCCTGGCGTCGATCGCAGGGCTGAGATTGTGTGGCTAGAGAAATAAAAAATGAAAGATCAACCTTTGCCCTTGAATTTTGCGGTGGATTTGTGGCCGTGGGTACATTTTATCTTGGGGTTTTTTACTTCGTTCGGCAGGCTGTCCGCAAACAACGTTTCCTTTAATTCCAGTCCTTTTTTTTCAACTCTCGATAACTGGAACCTTTTCCAATGTCCCTTTAAGGTTCGAGTTCTCGATTGATGGTAGTAAGACTTTAAAAAGGCAAGGAAGGATAAAACGGAACCTCATAGAGAAGGACGAAGAGAGAACGTTCTTTGGGCACATGAAATAAACAACTATAATTAAGATAGACAGGAAAATGTTACAGAGGAAAATGGAAGCACTCGATTTTGAGTCCAGAAATGTTCTTTAAATTTTTATAGAGCTGTTTCATATGTCCCCAATGATTATTAACCCTACAAGTAAGATCCTCTTTAATACAAATCTCTCTGTTCGTGATAATGGTGCTCGCTCTGTCTCTTTTAGCTTTACCACAAGACTAACATGTCGGGTTTCTTTAATTTTTTAAGCCTTTAAAGAATTTATCTGAAGGAATTTATTTGAATTTATTTATTTTATCATTTGTGCTTGTACAAATGAAGACACTGTATTTGTAAACTTAAACAAAACTATTGAAACATTTTGTGTCTTGGTAGCTTACCCTCCCCCTCTCTGCAATGAATGTCGTCTGGCTTATAATGAGGAGTTGCGAGTAATGTCAAGCCCTATGTATTACAACAGTGGGTAATGGGAGAAGGGAGAATAGGCACGTGTAAAGCATTCAGTTGTTTTCAGTCTTTTACAAATACACACACACAGACACAATAAACGAGCATCCTATCTTAGCTCTTTAAAAAAGAAGACATCAGACACTCAACATTTTCGAGCAACCACAGTTCCTGCACTATGTTGACAAGCACTATTTAATCAACACTCCTTTATATTACTTTTCGTAGGTATTTGAACAATAACCAGTTGAAGAAACTACCACCAGGCATTTTCAGTAACAATACCCAGCTGAGATGGCTGTAAGTTGAGAGTTTGTCTTTTTTTGTGAAAGAAACGCGTCAAATCCAACGCGCACTGGTGAAAATTTCAGTATATACGAGCAGCCATATTTTAGCTCCAAATAAAATCAGCTACGAAGTAGGAATATTCTGTTTAAATGGACAGGGATTTTATTTCCCCCCTGCAAGTACAATGGTGGAAGCAAGGGGAGGGGGGGAAGTTAAAGTCATACATGCCACCTGCGGACCCCACCCTCCTACCCCTAACCTTCATCCCTCTCCTCACCTCTGCTGAACATTACGTGTCATTCTCATACATAAAGATATATCCTTCAATTTTGCTCGCTATGGACATATCAAAGAATACTTGTGAAGGAAATTTGTCGATGAAATTTTCATGGACCAGAGTTTCCTTTCGTGGTGTTTTTTGTACTCTCCTTGTCAAATACTATGCTCCTAAATCTAGCCTTTTACAAGTTTTCCCATGTTAAACTTCCTTGGTCAAAAACTGCCATAGCTCGTGGAAAAGAAAATCTAGTAAAAACCAAAGAAAAACCTCATCCATACCATGAAGCGACATTTCACAGGGTAGAGCTCAAAACTTCGTAGAACAAATCGAAACAGGGTCAAGTCAATAAACAGTGGAGTGCTCCTTACTTTAACTACTGTTATATCTTTCTGGTGTGGAAGTAAAAAAGGCTCGCTCGTAACACTTAGGGTGTTTAACTTGCAAAACAAGGATATCAAAATGTCATACAATCTTTAGTTAGCTCAGTACTATTTAGTCATTCGTTCATATCTAGTGCGGGGTTAACAAGACCACTCGAAATCAATGGAAAAACTGCTTTAAAAGGAGGTGAGCTCAGATTTTATATGTGCGTAATGATGCTTAAAGGACCAATTTCAAAGCCGATCAAAAGAGGAAGTAAAGCATTGTAACTACTATTAACTTATCACGGACGGCAAAGAGATCCTGTCAGCAGAAAGGACCGCAGATCCGATCGTTATTGCTGTTTGTGCTCTTAACATCCAGCCTCTGACCACGAGTCTACAGGTGGCTTCCACAGTGAGGCAATGCTGTTTCGCCGATGATGCGAGTGGGGCAGGCTCTACTACAGAAATCAAGAGAGAGTGGGTCATGCTGAGTACAGTGGGTCTAGATTTTGGCTACTTTCCAAACGAAAAGAAATGCTGAAATATCGCAAATCCACACCGAAGAACGAAAATGTGAAAGAGTATTCAAGAGTACGAAAATTAACATAAATGGGGAGGGGAAGAAATATTTGGGCGCGGCGACAGGCTCACGAGAGTGTCTAGAGGAATACACCAGTGGAAAGGAGTCTGATTGGGTCAGTGAAGTAGCTCAATTGGCAGAGTTTCCTTAGACACAGCCACAAGCATGCTATGCCGCTTCCACATCTTCCTAGGAATACTGCCCGACAGCCAGGATCTACTAGAGCCATCGGAAAATGTAATATATCACCTGCTTATTCCTGTGATAACGGAACATATTATATTTTTAGATATTCAGTAAATCTATTTATTTTATTTTAGCCGTTAATTATAAGTATTGCATAGGATTGTATTTTGTAATGTCATTGTATATTATGTCGATTTCTTTTGTTATTTGTTATTTTTCTCTCGGAAAAAAGTTTTTAATAAGCTACTCTTAAACTCGAGAAAAGATAAAGTTTATATATGTATGTATGTATGTATGTATGTATGTATGTATGTAACACAGGTGTAATGAGCTAGATAGGGATATCCTTGCGATCCGAGTTCGTCTTGGAAGCCTGTGCCGTGGAAATTCAGGCCGAGAAGCAAGTGTAGAGAACGCTTCATCAGTCAAAGTGAGAAGATGTGTCGAGGCGTTCTGCGCAATGCGAGCGCTGGACCTGACAGCTGAAAAAGGGTCAATAGTGTGGCTAACAGTACTGCCTCCTCAGGAATCAGGCTTCAACCTAAATAAACAGGAATTCCTTGATGTTGCCAAACTATCAAAATATTCCCTCCAGGTGTGTATGTGGGGAGGCTTTTACGCTACACCACCCCATGATTTGTAAACGAGAGGGATTTTCATAAAAAGACAGAATGATCCGAGGGACCTGGCAGCTGAACTGTTGAGTACGGTATATGGCGATGTGGAAGTTGATACCGTACTTCAAGACATCAGTGGTGAACAGCTGAAAAGAGGAGCTGACAGAGCAAAAGGCGCAAGATTGAACCTTCACGCACGTGGATTCTGCGAACAACAACGATCGGCATTCCCTGATGTCAAGGTCTGCCACCCAAATGCCGAATCCTATAAGAACATAGAGCCACAACAGATCTACAGAATGCATCAGAATGAAAAGAACAGCCAGTACTCAAGGAGAGTTCTCGAGATTGAGCCCTAAACATTCACACTCCTAATATTTACCACAACCGGCGAAATTAGACTCGCAGAGCTGATAGCTTTAAAGCAGGGAGAGAAAAGCGCAAAAACAATGTCTTGGATTGGGGGAAAAACATCTTTTGCTTTATGACGAACCGCCCTTATCTGATTAAAGGGTTCAAAGGCAGCGAAGAGAGTCCCCAGTGATGCAACGAATACTTATTTTCACAGAGTGAGCGATTCGATCGTGAAATTTGAGATTTTAGGTTTTAAGAGAGAATGTTACCAACGGCCAAACATTTGGTGGCAACAGCCAAAAAATTGATTCGGCTCATATTCTTAAGTTAGGTAGGCCTTGTGGTGAAACAAAGCACTGCATACTTCGTTTGGCTAAATATCGATTTATTTTCGAGAAAATCGATAATAACTGAGTTTCGTCCAAATGCCGCTGTTCAAGCTGAATCTTTCAGACAAATCTCGGAGCGTCGCGCCACGAACTGAAAACACTTGGACCGATAAAAACTACCAAATCTTGAAAAACAACATGAATACATATGTTGAGAGCAATTTGGGCAATTCTTGATCGTTTATTTACACAATGTAATTGAATTTAACCGAAATTCTTCTAACAAGATTAAAAATAGGTCAAAAGTAACCCGTTATTTATCTATGTGCTATACAAAATAATCGACTGTAAATCTGGCCTTTGGAAGGCGAAGTGTGATTCTTTTCGTTCTCCAAAATATTTTTTGAGGAAATGATTCAATGCGGCAGGAGCTGATAAAGCATAAGGCGCAAAGTTGGACCTTCACACACGTGCAACCTGCAAACACCAACGATCGGCATTCTCAGATGTCAGGGTCTGCCACCAAAATGCCGACTCACATAAGAACATAGACCCACAGCAGATCTACTGAATGCATGTTAATGAAAAGAAGTCAGTCGTTGGGCTGTATATAAAAGGATATATAACTTATTTTGAATACCATAATTCAAACGGGTAAGAAAACCATTTATGAAAGCAAGATGAGTTTGTTGAGAGCATCATTCAGTGTTTTCTGAGCAAAATAAAACCTCGCTCAAGTATCCAATTTATTGGAGCGAGTTCTTACAACTTGTAAGTAGAACAGAGTACCTTTGCAAAGCAGGACCATCATCTGCCTTAATCTGAGGAGATTTTGTTACTTGATCAATGAGAGCAGTCGCTATTTTGTAGCTTTCACAATATCTATCGTTGAGGAGTGCTCTTGTAGTCTTGTAGCCTTCTGCGGGATCCATTGACAAACAGCTTTACATTAACTCCTTCACTTCCCCTGACGTATATTGGACGAGATAGCACAAACGAGAGCTCGGGCTGCTTGTCTTTGACTCTATTAAATTCTCAAAGGCTCGTACAAAGTCCGAGTACTTAACAGGATTGCCTGAAAATACCGAGATTTCTTGCTGTGGCAACGACATCGCTAATGTTTGAAGCTGCTGCTGTTTCAGTAATTCTTGACGCTGTTGATTTTGTTGTTGTTGCAGCTTCTGAACCTCAATTGTGTGACTGACACTCGTGTGACTAAGATCTAGATGTCGTTCCAATAGTTTACTTTCAGTACTTTCACCACTACTTGTATAGGGGGAGTGTGTGTAACCTTTCAACTCACAGGCATCTGGGATTAAAGGACTGCAATCCTTCCCTGTCTGATCAATCGCAACTTCCACAGTTTCTTTATCTTTATCTTGATATGGGGTGGAAATCGAAAATTGAGCTACTGGGGTCAGTGTAAGATTTTCTTGACATTCAGGGACAATCACAGTGTTGCCCTCCTTAGTTTCATGTGAAGTCGGTGACTGACCTGATGGTTTTGGTGGACTTTGCTCTTCGCAATGATTGTACACCTTTTCTTCTGCCTCGGCCTTTGTTAGCTCGGTTTCCAGCTCGAAATTCTCTTTCTTCTGCTTCGGCAACAGCTCTTCTAACTGAATATCCTGCCGTGTCCTCAATGCGGATGCTTCTACTGACAAGGCAGCTTTCTTAGCAGAGGCTCTCAGCCTTGCACTTGAGGCGGTGCTTGACTGTGAGATATTGGAGCTTGCGTTAGATTTGGACTTACGCCTTTTAGAACTCACAGCAGACTTTGAATTGACAGAACCAATATTATTGATAGAATATTCGGGATGAAGACTAATGGCAAGATCTAATTCTTCTTGGAGCTTAAACTCAGCTGATTGTAACCACGCATCAAATGACTGAAACACGGCGGTTCCCACACGCTTCACTGATTCAAAATACTCGATTGAGTCCCGAAAGGCACTTCCATCAATCAACTCAGCGTGATACTTATCATGTGCTTCGTAAAAGTTTCTCATAGCTAACTCAAACTCAAGAAGCTTCGCTCTAACCTGATCAACCTTGTCAGAGTTCTCCACGAGCTGGATTAATTCGCGCTGTCTTCTGGTGACGACCGCCTTTGAACCAGACCGGCTACGCTTTAAGCGAAGAATTCTCTCATGAGCGGTGCCCTCTACGGTTTTCTTTCTCAACCCACGTGAGTCCATGTTAATCCACAACCGATCCACAAGCGAAGAAACAAGTTATTGATGGCACAAGATCAATCAAAGAACGGATAATTCCATTGCACAATCGATGAAATCCAAGACGATAAGCAGCGAATCCAACGTAAATCTTTCAAACGCAAATGTACACTTGAATACTCGAATAAGGTTTTAATTACGAAGATCTGGCTTGACTGTACAAAAGAGGAAACAAACGTAAAAAAGACGAAGCGAAACGAAAATACTACAGTCACAACATACTCACAAGATTTGTGGACTCGCAGGAAACGTAAAGAAAACATTCATGAGAAAAAATAAACAAACATTTAGGACCGAACTTTGACTTCTGGAGGTCCGAGCACATGGTCCATACCATAATACCAACAGTACATGACGTAGATTACCACTCCCGCGCGGACTGAACGCGGGAAACGTTTTGTAACTTACACGTACACGCCGTGTTTAGTTCAGTTGGCAA
The DNA here is from genome assembly GCF_964205215.1 of Stylophora pistillata. NCBI lineage: Eukaryota > Metazoa > Cnidaria > Anthozoa > Scleractinia > Pocilloporidae > Stylophora > Stylophora pistillata. The sequence goes on along the minus strand of NC_142520.1, from coordinate 47,269,777 downwards.
AAAACGCAGTCAATCGCGAGAGAACAGAAGAACTTAAAGACACGACAGTTAAGATTAGGGCGAGAGTACCTCAAAATATCACGCAACTGCGCAGAATACTGCTTGCGACATGTACTTACAGTGCCCAGTTTATCAACTAGCAAATAACAGTTTGCATGAAAAATAGGAAAAGCTTTTTATACACTGACTGTGAAGGTTCGAAAATGGTTCATTGGATTATACAACTTGAGGATTAGCTCCCCTACTGAGTACCGATTGAGTCGCTCTCTCTTCTTAGAGGACCTTCAAATTGACCGCTGATGGGCTTCAAAGAGTACTCGGATGTGTAGCAAAACCCTGCACGTTGCGAATACTCGACCTGAAAGCTAAAAAAGGGTTATTAGTGTGGCTGACGGTACCTCGTCGTTTATGTAGTGAAGACTGATTTTTTCGACAGATCAGAGGCAATGTGCCAGCTTTTTGAAGAAGTTGGCTATCCTGTTTCTGTTATTCAAGTGGGCCATTACTGCGCCCAACTTATTGATCGACAGTCAGCATTTCAAAGGTTACATAAGAAGAATTCCTACCGCATTCCATTCACTCTCACATTTCACACCCACAACCACGCAGTTAAATCGTTATTGTTTTGAATTACTTCAAAACCATCCAGAGACTGGCATTATGTTTTCGCAACCTCCACTTTTTACATTTAAACGCGACAAAAACATGGGCAACTTTTTGGTCAGAAGTTCATTTTAAACTAATGACCAACCCGAACTTTGAAATGGGTACTTGTGTAAGAAACGCGTCAAATCCATCGCGCATTGGTAAGACTACCAGCAAATATGAGCAGCGACGTCTTAGGTCCAAATGAAATCAGCTACGAAGTAGGGATGTTCTGTTTACGTGGACAGGGATTTTATTTTTCCCTGCAAGTACAATAGTGAAAGCGAGAGGAAGGAGGGTGGGGGGGGGGGGGGGAGGGAGCGAAGGTCGAAGCTAGGTCACATGTTGATCAGAGTAAATGAATAAGATGGTTAACCTGTGACTTTTATGTTGGTACTTACCAGGTATACCAGGCGATGTTTCATGACGTCATGTAGACAACACTCATAGAGGAAAATTTTTAAATGCAGATGCTTTTTTGTGCTAGTATGCGCGCGTATGCCCGTCTATCGCATCCTATTTAAGTTGAGATTTTTAACACTTAGTAGTCATCCATTTGGAAGAATATGTTTTGCAACCACATGCACCAGAATAAGTTATATATTTGTCTCGGCATCTTACTCTCCCCCTCCCTCATATCATCGTCGCCTGGCTTATGATGAGGACCACGTTCAATGACAGTGTGTAATGTCAAGCCCTATGTATTGCGGCAATGAGTGATGGGAGAAGGGAGAAAAGGCATGTGTAAAGCATTCGGCTGCTTTTCAGCGCTTTACACATACACACACAAAAACAAGTCTCAATTGTTTTTGTCCCAGATTAAAGTTCGTAATCCTATCTTAGGTCTCCATAGATGACGTACGACATTTTCGAGCAAACACAGTTCCTGCACTATCTTGAAAAGCACAACTGAATCAATACCCCTTTATATTACTTTTCTTAGGGAGTTAAACAATAACCAGTTAAAGAAATTACCATCAGGCATTTTCAGTAACAATACCCAGCTGTTGGAACTGTAAGTTCAGAGTTTGTGTTGTTTGTGTAAGAAACGCGTCAAATCCATCGCGCATCGGTAAGACTACCTGCAAATATGAGCAGCGACGTCTTAGGTCCAAATGAAATCAGCTACGAAGTAGGAATGTTCTGTTTACGTGGACAGGGAGTTTATTTTTCCCTGCAAGTACAATGGTGAAAGCGAGAGGAAGGAGGGTGGGGGGGGGGGGGGGGAAGGGAAGAGAGGGAGCGAAGGTCGATTTCAGGTCACATGTTGATCAGAGTAAATGAGTAAGATGGTTAACCTGTGACTTTTATGTTGGAACTTACCAGGTATACCAGGCGCGGTGGCTTATCTTTTTGTCTTTAATATTTGTGCCGTTACGAATGAACCCGCTGTTGAAAATCTGAGACAAAAGTAAAGGAGATTGTGTGCAGTTGCTCCAAACATTTTCCTTTACCAGCTTTCTTGATAGCTTACCCTCCCCTCCTCCCTTCAAACAGTATGGCCTTTCCTTTAGTAAGGACTGCACTAAATGACCATGTGTTTATTTCTTACACAAACATTATGCTAATAAATCCAGGACGATATTGCCAGTTGACAGACTGTCCTCAAGAAGGAGATATGATCATCCATGAACTGAAAAGAAAAAAAAAAGGACCATTAGGAATAATCAGAAAATCGATAGCTGGCAGAGCAATGACGCCATGATGACCTAAGACAAAGAGTCACAAAAACAACGGCCATACACTCGGACTAAGCCAACGTGCACTTGACTTCTGTTTTGATAAAAGTAAAGCACAGATATCGAGATTTACTGTAGTATTTTTCTTTTTTCCGAAAAAAAAGATCGTACATATAGGAAATTTACATAATAGAGATGGAATGTGTGTCCTCAACCGTTCCGAATAAGCGATCGCAGCTCGACTTTAAATGTAATGACTTTTCCCATACGTTGCAAGACCTTTCAACCGACGTTATTGAAACTGCTTTTGATGCCAAGATCTCTCTGTGCTATATCAAGTGAATGGAGTTCCAAGGGCCATAAAAATCAGCGACGAAAATGCGAATCTAAAATGTGGGGCTAGTCTAAGATTTAAAAAGTTGGACCGTGACGCCATGTTTTATGAGGTCATGTAGACAACACTCCTACAGGAAAATTTGATCTCGCGACCAATTTAAAAACACGTCTAATAAGGCTATAGATCTAGAGGTATCAGTATTGCCTAGTACCGGTGCAACAATTGTCGAATCATCAGCATATATGAATAACGCAGGGAAGCCATCATATGTAATTTCAAGATCGTTAAAAAATATATTAAAGAGATGGGGGCCACTAACACTATCTTGTGTAGTACCCTTATTGATGGTTTTCCAGCTGGAGTGATATATACCAAACAAAATGCGTTGCTGTCTACTTGATAAGAAACTTTGATACCAATTAACAAGATATGGAGATACACTTAATTGTTTAAGCTAGGTGAACAAGAGATTATGTTTCACCGCGCAGCTTTACAGTTATTATCATCTAGGTATTTGCAAATCTGGTGCTGAATAGTTAGGAGTGCAGATGTGCAATTCCCACCCTCTCTGTACGCGAAGTATGTTGATCGTTCTCTGCATAACTATGTTTAGGCGGTTGATATATTCCGCACACAAGAAATCTATACCCTTAGGGGGGCAGAGAGGTATGCAAATTACTTCACAAAGCTTTGAGAGATAAACATCCACACCATATAGGTTGTTCTTAACGTAAACAGCCACGCCGCCCTTGTTCTTCATATGAAGGCTTGACCAGTTCCTATCCCTCCTTGTAACTACTATTAACTTATCACCGATGGTAAAGGGATCCTGTCAGCAGAAGCCGGGACCACAGGCAGATCCAATCGTTATGACTCTTTACGCTCTTAGCATCCAACCTTTAATCGCAGGTCTACAGGTGTCCATAGTAAAGCGGTGCCGGTTCGCCGACGATACGGATGAGGCAGGCTCTACAACAGAAATCAAGAGAGGGTGGGGCATGTGGAGAAGCCTGGGGTCTAGTATTTGATTCCGCTCTAAACGACAAGAACTGCTGGACAAAGCCACACAAGAAATAAGTTAGTGAGAAGTTGTCTGATTGGGTCAGTGAAATAGTTCAATTGGCAGAGTTCCCTCAGGCCATAGGCATGCCATGCCACTTTCATATCGGCGAAAGTACCCTTATTGGTCAGTAGATCAGATCAGTCGAACACTGCCCGACAGGCAGTGTTCCACTAGAGCCACCGGAGAATAAAATATCTCAGGTGCTTATTCTGCAATAACTGAACACAGGTGTAATCACTTAGATCAAAACATCTTTGTGCTCCCTGTCCGCCTGGGAGGCCTGTGCCATCGAAACCCAGGGCGGGAAGCAAGTCGGAAGTACGTTTCATTAGTCAAAGTGACAGCGCCCCTCGTTAAGCATACCCCATCTCAAACACACCAGCTACAAGACGAGGTATTAGTAAGTCGGCACAAAACGCAGTCAATCGCGAAAGAGCAGAGTATCTTATAAACACGACAGAGAGGATTAGTGCGAGGGAACCACCAGAGATCAGGTCCCCGCCCAGAATGTTATTGTCTCTCGTGACATATACTTACAGTGCCCAGTTTATCATCGAGCGCAATACCAATTTGCATGAAACACAGGAGTAACTTTTCCATATGTTGACTGTGTAGTTCCGCAAATAGTTCATCGGATTATTCACGCTGTATATCAGCTTCCTTTCTGTAGAGCATCTAAAACTGCCATTTTACAAAGCAAATTCGATAATGGCTATCGAAAACGCACAAAACGAACTTTGGTACAGTACTATGAATATGTTTATTGAACCCTTATGCTGGAAAGTACATGCTGGCTCGATGTTCAAGAGCAACGAGGAGAGTCCCTAGCAATGCAATGAATACTTATTTTCACGTCCAGACAACAGAGTGAAATTTCAGATTTAAGGCTTTAAGTGTAGAGGTGTTCTTGATAGTTAACATGCACTCTTTGACCCCTAGCTCGCTATGTACACTATCTAAAAAAAAGGCTTTTGAGAGAAATTTATTCAAGAAAACTTGCTGGAGTAGACCTCCAGATTCCGTAAACTCACAATATAACTTTTTCTGTGGTGCGTTTCCTTCCTCAAAAACTGCATTGTCTGCTTATTAAAAAAAAAGAAATCAAGCGAAGCATAGAAAAGCATTGATCTCCAAACGCAGTGCAATAAATCGAACATGAGTACGGCGCAGTAGTCATTAATTTATCACCTTTGCAAATTTGTGGTATAAAAGTCAAAATGCTAGCGTCTAGCACCTACAATCCTCTTTAGGGAAGGATATTGTCGTCCAGGAAATCGGTTACTTTTAAGTGAGTGTTCAAAGCGAATTGAAGGGACAAGAAGTAAACTAAGAAAAGATATCCTTTCCACGAGGCCCTCAATGGAGCTGTCTTGCATTCCACTCCAGAAAAACCGTAATACCCTCTTGGCAGAAGTGGTGATCATCACTTTTGAAAGAAGGCTGCAATTTTGAATTATGCGATAATATCACAACTTATTTCATACAAGATAAATATTAGATCTGCGACGCTCTTAAGCGGTTTTACCGCAATGAAAAATCCCAAAGGCTGGGAATACTTCTTCAGTAGACACAAGAAAATATACAAGATAGATTTATCAGGTTTGAATGCTATTTGTAATAAGGCAAAATCTTAAAGGATGAATTGCAAACTTTTACTGTGAATACAGACATACTATAAAAAGTTTAATGAAGAGTGTTGACAAAGATTTACATAACAAGCTAAATGTCAGTAACTTTCGACAAAAGAACTTTAAAAAGCCCTAGTCTGAATTAATAAACAAAACCCCTGGGACAGATATTGGCCACACCTTTTATTTGCCCGATGAAGTTGTAAGAAAGCGACTAGGATCAATTGAAATCTCGATCCAAGGCACAAGGCGTACTCTTGCAGGGACTTTGCAATGCTATTAACATCCAGCGGCTCTCTTCCTTCTCTTTAGACAACTTCCTCACTAAGACAAAATGATTTCCCATTACTTTGGTGGGTCCTCACCCGTCCACAGTGCGAGAGTTGGAAATGACAGATCATATTTCACTGACTATAATGTACGCAAATTATGCTTCAAAAGGTCTTATCAGAAATGCTAACATACCGGTTCTCTTTTTATCATCCCCTTTGAACTCTTAAACTAATCATTTTAAACAGAGTATTGATTTTATATCATGATCATACCTGCATGGAAATATAAACTTGAACATAGCGTTTCCATTTGCGCCTGCTCAAATAAACACGCTATATGTATCGTTTCAAATAAAACTATTGAAACATTTTGTACTACGATTTCAAATTTTCCCACTCTTAGGACTTGTCGGTAACCAACCCTTAGCATCATATGCCTGCAATCAGTGTCATCTGGCCTTTTATGAGGGCTGCACCACACTTACCGCTTACATGTATTGCTGGGTTGCTCATTAACCTTTTTAGGCATTCACATGGAACATCGGAAAGAAAACATCGAAAGTTAAACGAAACTAGTTTGTTAGTGGGTACGTTTTAGGACCTATTTTATCCAATCACCATCGTAAAAAATCAAAATTGATCTAAAAAGCTGCATATTTTCTCCTAACAACATATGACCGGACAGCACTAAAAACGGTGTTATCAATAAATGGGATCAGTGTTTTACACGAATTCCGTGCCCTGAGAAAAGCCAGAACATCACGCGTGTGAAATTACGATAATTTTTAAGGTGTGTTTGATATCGCTAATCAGCTGCTGAAACATCACTCACCTTTTGCTCCCCTCTTTCAAGTGTGATGAATGAATGGCAAAGCGTTTACCATTCTCTATTGGATGTATTATTTTCTAATAATCAACACATATACCAAAACGGCTCTCACTAAAATGGATCTTTTGGTACAAATAACAAAGCTGCGATCTAACGGCGTTTGGTCACCAGCCGAGGCGATAGACATGTAGCTTCAGGTTACTGAAAAAGATTACTCGATCTCTCTATCCTACAATAGATGGTGGATTCAAGTTGACGCCACAGTCAATCGCAACTGAATTTTGCTAGAGTCCATAACTTTGCTGAGAGAGAATTTGTTAATATGCTGAAACCTCAGTGTTGCACTTGTAACGACTGCCAAAACTGGTGGATGGGACTACTTTGCTGGTCGTCTTCAAAGACAAATAGCCCGGCATGTACCAGGAACATTTTCTATGAATAAATAACTATTTACAAGAGGTCAGTGCCCTACGCTTGAGAGATGTCAGTGGACGATCAACCAAGTTTTGATGAAACCCTCATTTTCTGAGACTCTCAATAGGCAAAAGACGAGAAAATGCTGGTGAGAAGAATGGAAGCACTCATTGTTTCGTCCACAGATGTTCCTGAAATTTTTATGGAGCTGTTTCATATGTCTCCAAACAATAAGATCCTCCGTAAGACAAAGTTCTGTGTTCGCGATAGTAGTACTCATGCTAGAGTCAATTTAGGCTGCGCTATGGTTGTTCTTTACCAGTGTTATTGACACAATGATATCTAGGTGAAACGCTAACAGCTTTAAAGCTCAGAAAATTCTCTACAAAGATTGCTGGGGTTCGACAGTAGTGAAATAAAACATTATTTTGGGTTTTTTCTTTTGCAGGTGACCATGGAAATGACCCTGTTCCCAAGTAGTTATTAGTAATAAAGCAAATTAGTAATAAAGGGTAGAGAGGGTTTAATCAAACAAAATTTTGGGGATCCCTTATAAGAAGGATGTAATCGAAGAGATTATGGATTATAGTTTTAACAGACATCCACGAACGAAGAGCAAGATTTCCAAATAATTTGATTGGTTCTTACCAAAAAAGTTTCTAGATACAGGATAGTATTGATGATGATGATCACGCTTTAGGAATAATAAAGCAGCTAGCGCTGAATACTTGTTACACGTACTAACTTTCGTCATTTGTTGACAGGCTATTGGACAACAACCAGTTGGAGGACTTGCCTAAAGACATATTCAATAACAATATCAAACTAGAAATTCTGTAAGTTCCTAGTTTTAATCCCACTGACTTTGGAAAAGAAAGACGAGAAAAGATAAATATATAATTTCAAGGATAATTGTAACAGTAAAAGCTTTACACTGGTTGAACTATGTGGCCAAAATCTCAAGTTTGTATTATTGTTTGAAACATCACTCTTAATAGACCCGTCAGTTTAGCTTGTGTTTGGTCTTAAACGTAGAAGGACTATTTTTTAAATTTTTTCAGCTGCGAAGAGTGGTTGTAAAACTTCTCTATCCTTTGACGCGTTTCGTCTAACTGCCGTGAACATTTTCCGGGAGTTTTAGCTAAAGCCGTGGCCTCCAAAATATATTTTTCACCTTGCCTTACACATTTTAAATTTTTAAATAGCTGGCCTGTTCCTGTGCGTAAGCGCAGCCAGGCTTCTATGGTCATTGGTTCCCCGTAACAGATGCTGACTTCGGCTTATAAATAGGAGCGCTCAGTGCTACTTGTAAAACTCCTTGACGAAGTCTACGACAGACGAAACGCGTCGGAGAATAGAGAAGTTTAACAACTACTCTTCGCAGAAGTGCTGCTCACTAGTTTAGTTTTAAGAAATAGTTTATACACTTGCAGATTATTTATTTTCATAAGATAAGTTTAATCATTAATAGCTAAGATATAACCTAATTTCCTCTGGAGCATTACCGTTGAGAGAAAGGGGGGAGGGAGGGACGGGAGGGAGTGGCCACAAGAGAACTATTTGTGCTTCCTAAAGAGTAGCACGTGTCGTTGTCTCGCTTAATCGTCCTCCATTTTAAATCTACCTGTTAAGGTAAGTTTGTTAGTTACGCCGGAAGGTAAACAATAGGCCATCAATGAAAAAACATCACAAAGTCTTTAGCCACTATGTGACAAATAAAAACACTTCACTGCATCCATGCAAGACTGGGAGATTGCGGCTAGTAGCCAAAGGATATAGACGTACAAGTTAACGCTCCACCAAAAATTATCGGAAATTATGGAATTTTAATAAATGACCAAGCCAATCAATAGAAAAGCGAGGAGAAAAAAGAGTTCCGGTAAAGATAGTGCATCTCCAGTTGAAAAAAAAAGCTGAAAAACTTCTTTTCGAAGTCAACGAAGGCAACTACGCTACAAGCTTCGAAATGGTGAGCAAGAGTGAAGACGAGAAAACGTCAGCTCACCACTTAGTAAAATATTAACCCGCATAAAAAATCTTCACTCAATTGACGCAGCTCGAATCTCACTTAAGAGGAAAGAAGAAGCCAATAACAAATTTATCTGAGAAATCAACAAAGGTGTGAAATTTCTTAAAGACGACATCAACACCCATTTAGAACACAGACAAACTGAAGAAGTATTACACCTTTGCGAAAAAGCTGCTTCACCAAGAAGCAGCCGCCGCGAAAAGATTCCTGTGAAGGTAAGCTGGAGAAACGAGAGAATACCAAAGAAATGATCAATCCCATCATGGAAGAAAAGCTGCGAATAACGGACGCGCAGAAATTTAATTGCAAAGGCTGCACATGAAATAGAAAAGCAACACAAAACCGTCAGAACTCAAGCCTAATTCTAACTCTCCTTCTCCACTTTACGGAACACCAGAGAGTTTTGAAGCAGGCATAGGAAAAAAACGCCTTTTGTAATTCTGGAAAACGAAATCGTAGAGAGCCGTCATCATCAATAAAAGAAACTAAAGAGGGCATATTAACACACCCAAACCGCATCATTCCTCCATCCGATCTGACGAAGGGCTAACGCTCGAAACGTCAGCTTTGAAAACTTTTTAAACGGTGGCCAATTTACAATATCAACTCAGTTGATAAAATCAAATTACCTGTTGTTACCCCCACCCACGCAGCACCACATCTTCTTTTGAAACCTACCCTCTTTATTTGCTTTGCTTTACTTGTAAGTTTGGAGCCTGCCCTTTTTAAGCAATGAGCACATTAAATCCATCCCGAGTAGGCGTAAATATCAGCAGATCAGAGCAGCGATTTTCTAGCGATTTTAGTATTTGCCATAAGTCCCTCAGTGTAATACCACTGGAAATTTGCATATTCTGATGCCCGTAGAATATAGTAAATTGGAGTAATGAGGGAACGATGAAACATTCTCTTCGGTGGCTTTACATATGGTAGTTGCGGACTTTGGGCAAATGAACTCTTGGTGCTTTTGATATGCTGTACGAATACAAAATGCAGTAAACACTGTTTTCTCTTAACTCCGGTCCTTTTTTTTCAACCCCCCGATAACTTGAACTCCCGAAGACTCGAACCTCTTTCAATTCCCTTGAAGATTCGAGATATTGGAATTCGAATGTAGTAGGATTTTCAAAAGGCAAGGAAGGATAAAATACAACCTGATATATGGAAAGACGAAGAGGTAGAGAACATTCCATGCGCACATGAAATAAACAATTATGAGAAATCACTGCTCTTCGAGTTGTCGGTGGATTATGAACCAAGTTTTAATGAAACCATTATTGTCTGAGACTTTCGATAAGCAAAAGACGAGAAAATGCTGTAGAATAAAGTGGAAGCACTCGAATTTAAGTCCAGAAATGTTCTTGAAACTATATAGAGCTGTTTCATATGTTCCCAAAGATTTTTAAGCATTCAAGTAGAGTGCTCTTTAATACAAGCTCTCTGTTCTCGATATTGGTACTCTTCTGCTTCTTATAGCTTGACTGAAAGACAAACATGTCGGGTTTCATTAATTTTTAAACCTTCAACAATTTTTTTTTTTTATAAAGAATACATATTTTACGACGTGACATTGCTCAGCGAATTAAGTTGAAACATGGCGTCATCATTTGACACATTTTGTTTCTTGGTACCTTACCCTTCCCCCTGTCTGTAATCAATGTCGCCTGGCGTAAAACGAGGACTAGTGTGTAATGGCAAGCCCTATGTATTACAAAATTAAATAATAGGAGAAGGGGAGTAGTCATGTATAAATGGCATATAGCTGTTTTCAGTGCTTTACACCTACACACACGCAGGAAACGTGTATCATATCTTAGGCCTTTTAAAAGAAGACATAAGACACACTTCATTTTCGGGCAAACACAGTTCCTGCACTATGTTGACTGGCACAATCTAATTAACACTCCTTCATATTACTTTTGGTAGGTTGTTGAACAATAACCAGTTGAAGAAATTACCATCAGGCATTTTCAGTAACAATACCCAGCTGAGCTATCTGTAAGTCTAGAGTCTGTCTAATTTATGTAAGGAACGCTTCAAATCCATTGCGCACTGGTAAAACTACAAGCAGATACGAGCAGCTTTGTCTAAGCTCCAAATGAAATCAGCTGCGAAGTAGGAATGTTCTCTTTACGCGGACACAGAGTTTATTTTTCCCCCTGCAAGTACAATTGTGGGAGCGGTAGGGGGTGGGGGGAAGGGTAGGGAAGGTAAGTCACATGCTGCCTGTGGACCCACCGCTCACATTCCGACGCTTGATCCCTTTCCTCACTTCTGCTAAACCTGAACACTTCATCTCATTCTTATATGTATAAAGATATCTTTAAATTTTGGTCGCTATGGACATTATTGATCAAAGACTATTTGTGAAGGAAATTTGTCAACGAATTTTAATGGACCACGATTTCCTTTCTTATCATTATCATTTTTATACTCTTCATGTGAAATACTATACTCCTAACTCTAGCCTTTTACAAGTTTTTCCACGTCAGAGAGTAATCGATAAGTAAAGCGACATCACACAGTGTCGATCTCTAAACTCCATATTGTTTTATTGTTTTATTGTTTCACAAGGGAATAAGTATATTACATCTGCATAACTTAACTATCTAAACTTAACTTAACTAACTTAACTAAACATAATCAACCACTACCCACAAATAGCATAGCTAGTCTCGGCGAGCAGTGTGTGGACGCTAAAACATCTTACATAAATTTCGGTTCAACAAAAGATTAAATAAATATACAAGAAACAGAAATTAAATATTAAGTCATTAATTTAAAAGCAGAAATGACAGTATGAGATAGAAATACAGAAATAGAAACACATGACAATAAATAGAAGAATACATAAGTTATACACTAGTATCAACTGGATTTAACTTTTGACGCATCATTGATTATTCGTTCTACGTCAACATAACTATCTTGAACTTGAAGATTTTGAAATATTATTGTTGTTAGCTTTTTCTTGAAAATATCTTTTGGAAGATTCCTTAAGTTTCCTGGGATGCTATTCTAAATTTTACAGCCAATCTTGAGAATGATTTTTTATGTTGATTTAGCCTAGAATAGTTTATATAATAGTTACCGGCAGATGAAGATCGGGTATTATGATTGTTAATTTGGTGGGAAAGAGTGAACAAACCAGAAATATTAGGCGGGGGGGGGGGGGGGGGTTAAATTGTTATGGACGTCATGCATTAAAAAAGTAGAGAGTTTAACGTAAAGCATACTAATTGGCATAATATTAGCTGATATAAAATAAGGGATTGCGAGTGAATTATAGTTGGCAAAGTTCATTAATCGCACAACCCTTTCCTGGAGTATCAATATTTTTTCCATATGAGACTTAGCTGCTTGGCCCCAACAAGGCCATATGATAAATTAGGATAAATGGGTGATCTATATATATTTAGTAATGTCGAATATGGTACAAGATGCCTTAGTCTACAGATTATACCAGTGCCTTTACTTATTTTTGATGGAATATGACTGATATGA